>NW_009923573.1:7247-31877 GCF_000696875.1 Nestor notabilis
GCATTCGTCACAGAATCCCTGGCCACAGGCCCGACAGTGGTGCTTGGAGAGTTTGATACTGAATTCCTTCCGGCAGTTGTGGCAGTGCAGGATTTCATGGTCTGGTACCCAGTATGCAGGTCGGGCAGCATCTTTTACCAGACCTATGGAGGAGGATGTGAGGTTTGGGGAGGATGAGACAGAGGAAGAAGAAAATAATCTGTGAACATGGGCATGTCAAGAATGTACTGCAGTAAAAGCACTCACATCCTGCAAGTCATACCACTGCCATTAAGGGGAAAAGACCTACTGACAGAATACTTTAGTGCAACAGGTAGCTCTTTAGGCCGTTCTACCATTCTCCAGTATTCTGCCTCTCTTCAAAGGAATAGATTGTTTCTCCTTAAATGGTGGCATTTTCACCTTACTCGTAGTCTTCTAGAGGCTGAGAAACACTTGCTTTTCCCTACCTTCAGTTTCAGCTGTGGCCAAGAAAGCAGAGTCACCAAACTAAACATTCAGAAACACATGTACTGTCTGAATTGACAAATGGATTTATTCTGCCTTTCACTGGGTCGGACAAAAAACACCCATAATGGCGATGGCAGGACATCCGCAGCCAAAGCTGTGCCATGAATAGGAAGTCCAGTCTGACAACAGAAGATTCAAATGCAAAGTGTTTACTGACATACCTGCACTGCTACCCAGCACCTGAAAAAGCAGCAAATGCTCACCATTAAAGATCACATTTACTGGTTACTTTCCTATAACTACCAACCTGGACAGCTTCACATTCTCAGCCCTCCCCTGCAGAAGCACCAAGTGCCAGCAGTATCCATGAACACACTTAAAAGGCACTCAGCATCTCTGGAAGAAAACCAAACCTGCTAAAATTCTTCCTAATTAGCCAGTCTTTAGGGAACTCCAGCTGGCAGGTCACTGCAGTGATGCATCAGGGGAGCACGAATTACTCACAGCTTGGTGCACACAGATTTGCACAACAGGGAGGAAAGAGAAGGTGTGAACTGAGGAAAGTGCTGAAAACCAAGAGGAAACATCAAGCGAGAGAAGTCAGGGGGCTGTAGAACTCTCAACCAGCAGAGGTATGTGCAGCAGAGGTGCCAGCCTGTCACACAAACACTTGAAGTTTAATCAGAAGGTTTGCTCTGTGAAAACAAAAATGCCTCTAGACAAAAAGAAGAATTAAAAAATCCACCAGAAGAGAACAGAGCTCACCTAAGGGAATGTCCATGGCTGTCACCACTGCTCCAAGAGTGTTCTGCACAGCTTCCCCCACCTTCCTGGCAATAAGTGTCCCACCTTCCTCATCTGAAGGCAGCTCAGCCACATCTGCATGACACAAGAGTAGAGGGCTCAACACCTAAGGCCAGCACAAGTTCTGCCAAGTTGCAGTTAATTTACATTATCAAAAAAACAGCAGCAAACCCAACAGGTAGCTTGGAGCCTCTCCTCAGCCTTTATCTCCCACACCCCCAATCCTGGATTGCAGTTTTCACTTTCTTTTCAGCAATAATGGACAAAATACATAGTCTGCTGAAATAGCAGCATCCCTGCTCTGCTGCTAGCTCCACACCATCAGCAGGTACCGGAAAAACAAAGATCCAGTTAGAGAATAATGTTATCAGGGGGTCAGATACCTGGTAGCTCATTGAAAGGGGCACCTTCCTGCCAAAACACATGGAGCTCTTGAGCTTCCCTACTAAAATCTGTATGCCAAAACCCATTTTGAACAACACTGCCTACACCCAGTGGGAATGGTTATGATCCAGAAGCCAGGGACAAAGACTTCAGACTAACTATTTCCCAGAGATAATTCTATCACAGTCAAATCAACATTACCTAACTGGATGCCCCTGTTTTCATAGCAGTTATCACACACACGCACTGGTGCTGGTCCCCAGCCTCGCTCAGGCACTGGACGGGTCTTGGAAGAACAGCCATCACAGAAGCCCTCTCCACAGGCCCGGCAGTGATGTTTCGTGTCATTATCTTTAAAAGGAGCGTTGCACTTATTACAACTCTAATCAGAACAAAATAGAGGGAAAAACCTGTTAAGTTTCATCTTCCTTATCAGAAAAACAGAGAGCAGAATCTGCTGCAAGATGGCAAGATGCAGACTGAAATTGTGAAAAATATAGTTACAAGTCTATAGCTATAGACTTGGGTGCTACCAGCCCCCAAACTTTACCCTAGGGAAATGATTCAGACAGGTACAGTGGTTAGGCCAATAGGCTGCTACAATCCTTTCCTTCACAATCACAAATAATTACTGCATCATGCAGAGCTAAACAGTATTTGATCTTTTGGGAGTAAGAATTCAGAAGTTTTTGTTGAAGAAGTATCTGTTTCCTGCAAAACATAGGGAATCCTTTCCACCTTTTTGCAGCTGGTATGAAACCAGAGTTTAATCTCTGCACCTATAAAACCAGTACTATCAACTGCAGTAGCCAGATTCAAGATGTTGATTCTTTGCTTCGAGGAGTAAATTAATGCAAGCCAGGATTTCCTATGATACTGCTGGGAGAGGTGCTCACAGAAAGTAGGGAGAAAGAGTCTCTAGCAAAGCCGGGCAGAGTCTCTGTTCCTACTTTCTCTGGCTATGTCAAGAATGGGAAGAGCTGAAAGCATTTCAGTTTTCTCAAAATTGTAGAAGGGCTTGCTGCAATAAACCAAACAGCATTTGGACTCTGCAAACTACCAAATTATTTAAAAGGTGAGGAAAAGGGGTTTTAGCTATGCAAAGCTTTTCTCTGAAGCAGCTGCTATTTACCAGGATCTGAGAGTTGGGTCTCCAGTAAGCTGGGGCAATCTGGTCTGTCAACCAGGAGGTCACAGCTTTTGTGGGTCCCAGGCTAAGTTCAGATACAGATTGTGCCATGAAATTCATGCCATCCAACAAACGCTGGGCTGCATTGTTGTTGTCTTTCAGAAATCCATCAGTCTGGAATGAAATTGATATTAATTTGAGAATAAAAACAGGGGAACCTTGTTCTTTTAGATGCAGATGGCTCTGCAATACACTGCTCCTGTTAAACTGGAGGGCAAGCAGGAGAAAAAATTCACCAGCCCTGCTATGAAACACAGGGGTAGGTTTTAATGGTGTAACATTCACACAACACACAAAGTGTTCATACACTGGCAAATTAGCTATTTCAAGACAGCCAAAAGGTGACAGAAGACCTTAGCAGAGGAGAAACCAGATGTAACAAAAGCCAATCCATTTTCTCCATCAATGTCCCGAAGAACCAACATAAACATGTGCAAGACTGCACACACACACACAAGGACTACCCAATAACCTGACTTACCCCTGGCCAGACATGCTCAATTTCTGTTCTCACTACAGTGTTCACAGGATCTTGGTTGCCAAACCAGTACTGTCGGCTACGGTACACCACCCCACAGTTGGGACACTCAATCACGTACCTGTAGAAGAGAAAGAGGGGTTACCTCAGTGAGATACTGGAAGTCCAGTGCACCAGGCAGCATAGAGACAACAGTGAGCAGAGAGCTCTTGGCTGCAGAACTCACCCTGACCAAGCATACTTGGCAAGGCCCAGCCAAGGGGAGTCAGTGGAAGCAGAAGTTTTTGGCACCACGCTGACTTCCATCCCTCGTTCATAACAGGCCTGTAACAAAAAGGATCAATGAAAACTTCCCTCTTGGGAATCCCAAGCTCCAGGTCTTGCAGATGTTTGGCCATATAAAGCGTATAACTGGAATACAGTGGTCTCTACAGCAAAGGAGAGCACTCATCAGAACTGATTTAAAGCAAAACTAAATCAAAACCACTTCCAATAATGACATCAGGAGAATATTCCTACAATAAAAACCATGATAGTAGCTGAAGATTTTCCTGTCTCCTGCACACATCCTTCAGAAAAATTGGCCAATACCAAGTAATGGGCATAAGCAAATAAGAATAATCACATCAAGTATGTAGAAGGTCAACATCACCCAGGTTGAGAGCAGCTGGCAAACGACACTTGGCACGCAGAGGTGATGACCTCTCCAAGCAGAAATACAAGTTCAATGGAGATCAGTATTTCTTGTAAAGGCCATAAGCACCTCTCTCATCTGAAAAAATGTCTGTGGTACTCCTCATTTACTGGGCCATCATTTCCTTCGCCATTCTCCAGCTCTTATCCTTGCGTCACTGCTCACCTTGCAAGTGTAGACTCTATTATCATACTGGTGAGAGTATCTGCATCGACTTTTGGATTCATGAGGGATTCCTTCCTTTGCATGGTTCATGCTCTTCTTGCAGCCACACCTGAATATGCAAAAGCAAAACATCAGTTGATGCTGTTAGATACTGGACAGATGTCACCAAGAGTTCATTTATGTTACTATCTTGCATATGTATAACCCCAAGGCATTTTCACAACTGCACATACAGCAATGACAACACTAATCATTGAAAGACACGTTCTTTGGAAGGAGGTGGAGCAACTGTTTCCCAGTAAAAGCAGCACTACACAACAGTTCAGTGCAGGAAATGATCGCTGTAGCCAATTTAAGTTTCACAGAGAATTTTAGGAGGGACTACCCAAGTTTTGAAATTGACCAGGACACCGTTAACACTGCAGCCTTTGCAAGGAGATGCTAGAAATTCTCTAATGAGCATAAAAGAGAAAGAACATAGCACAGTATCACATTTGAGAGAAAATGTTTCTAGAAGCATAATCAGCCATAACATCATGCTGCTATAGTACCTCACAGGCTCAGAGCACTGACTGCCATCTACTGCCCTTCCAGGCTCAATTTTGGGGCTCTTCCCAGAGAGCTACAAGCCAAGCTCTAATCAAACCTGGAGCTCCACCCAGATCTAGACACTGAACACAACTCAGGTCCATGATGTGTGCTTTAGGATTATTACACTGTTTAGGCAATAAAAATGTCAGGAAAAATAACGACAGGAAATTTCAGAGTATTTCTTTAAACAGAATCCTGTCCTGTGTGCACCGGGGAAAAGATATGGGCAGAACAGGTTTGTAGCCACACACAAGAAAAGAGTAGGCAAAGATCATGCATCCAGCTGGGCTGCAGCAGTAACAGCTGTCCAGCTCACACAAGCGGAATTTCAAGCTCATTCTGCCTGGAAGTACTTGCTGATGATAGGTGATGTCAGATGTCAAGATGTCACGGAAACTCTACATTCTCTGGCTGCAGGCCAGGGCAGCACTATCTTTTAGAAGGATGAGGGTGCATTTCTCATCTACTTACCCACAGCTGAGGCACACAGAAGAGCATGTGAAATATTCATCTGGAAAGAAAGAGCTGTGAGCCATCTGGTCATCAGGGATCTCCCCACTGAATCGGTCACTTAGAGCCTGTCGAAGAGAAGAGAGTGAAGTGGCAAGTTACTGAGAGCAATGCAGATATTTTATGAAAGCTTTTCCAAGCAAAGGCATGGGTTGCTCCACTGGAGGGAGAGGCAGAGACAGCACACAGCTAACAAGTATCTTATTAACCTGGAACCAAGACAAGGATTAGAAACCACGCAAGACAACAATCTTGCACTTGTATGGAAGTGACCTGAATGTCTGTAAAATACTTACTTTTCTCCTCCTGCCCCTACTTTGAATTTATAGTAGAAATGGATAGTGGAAAATTGTATCCACCTCTATGCATACAACCCATGCCCAAAATAGCAGGTGCTAAAAAGGCATTCTGGAAACCTCTAGAATGAAACCCACAGAGTCATTTCTCACAGTACAAGAGGACACATGCTTTGCCCCTTTGCAGCAAAGAAGTGCTGCCCTCAGCTTTTTTCTGGCCCCTTGAACAATTGCAAACCTCATGAAGTTCAACAAGGTCAAGTGCAAGGTCCTGCCCCTTGTGTTGGGACAATCCCAAGCACAAACACAAGCTGGGCAGAGAATGGATTGAAAGCACCCCTGAGGAGGAGGACTTGGGGGTGTTGGTTGATGAGAACATAACATAACCCAGCAATGTGTGCTCACAGCCCAGAAAGCCAATTGTATGCTGGGCTGCATTAAAAGGAGTGTGCCCAGCAGATCAAGGGAGGTGATTCTGCCCCTCTACTCTGCTCTCGTGAGACCCCTCCCTGTAGTCCTGCATTCAGCTCTGGAACCTCCAACACAAGAGGGATGTGGACCTGTTGGAGCGAGTCCAGATGAGGCCACAAAGATGCCCAGAGGGCTGGAGCAGCTCTGCTCTAAAGACAGGCTGAGACACCTGGGCTTGTTCAGTCTGGAGAAGAGAAGGCTCCAGGGAGACCTTAGAGCAGCTTCCCGTGCCTAAAGGGGCTGACAAGAAATCCGGAGAGAGACTTTTTACAAGGTCAAGTAGCAAGAGGACAAAGAGAAATGGCATTAAACTGACAGGGGATAGATTTAGATTAGACATTAGGAAGAAATTCTTCCCTGTGAGGGTGGCGAGGCCCTGGAACAGGTTGCCCAGAGAAGCTGTGGCTGCCCCATCCCTGGCAGTGTTCAAGGCCAGGTTGGACAGGCCTTGGAGCAACCTTGTCTACTGGAAGGTGTCCCTGCCCATAGCAGGGGGGTTGGAACTAGATGATCTTTAAAGTCCCTTCCAACACAAACCATTCTATGATCCTGCAATTATTGCAATAAAGTCCTAGAACTTAAACTGGAATTAACCCCTTCAGCTGTTTTCCTCTTGCTGCCTATCTGCATCCTAATGGAAGAACTGTGTACATCCACCGTCATATTTCCCTCTGTGCTTCAGCTACCCCAAATACAGAGCAACTGGAATTATCTGTTCCAACAGCTGTGACTAACATCACAGAAGACTGCTACCACCACCTCCTTCTGCAGATATGCCCCAGCTCTGTCCGCCCCTCCCCAATGGGAGCTGTGCTCTTCGGGCCAGTGAAAACACAATGCTAATCAGGTAGTGGTAGCAATGTGTGGAAACTTCTAGGTTGAAGACTGCAAATTTGAAGATCCGAAAACCTCTCTGACATCCTAGCAAGGCGAATGTTCTAAGAAAATCACCAGCTGCTCTCTCCTTATCAGCCTTCTGATCTGATGCTGCACCTCTGAAGTGATACATCATTTGGCTTGATCCCACCTTGTTTCCTAGCTACCAACACATCTCCTTCCTCTTTTTGTCTCCTGGTCTTTGGGTTACACCACCATCAGGACTAGGTTTTGCCAGCCATTAACTCCCTCCAAGTCTCTTGCATTCCCTCCCCTTGTCCTGAGGCCATCCTTAGGAATTCCACCAATAACTCCTCTTTGTAAATCACTGTCATTAAGTGCTTGTCACTCACATCAGTTACTTTTCCCCTCCCCAGTCAGTTTCTTCCTGTTACAGTTTTTTGATTTTGCTTTTCGGAGTCTCTGCTAAGGTGTTTGTTTTAAAGTAAAAAAACTACATGGCTGTTACACAAGAACTGTCATCTTCATGGAAAATGTCTTTATCTCAAGACATGTGCAAGTCTGCATCTCTGGTTCACATATTCTACATCCATGAGCTACAACTGACAGTTAGCAGTAACAGTGATACAAATAAAGATTGTGACAAACTCTTCTCCACTTACTTTTAGTGCTTTGTAGATAACCCCAGGCTGTCTAGGTGACCGAGTGGTATTGTTCTCCAGCTGCTGCACCACAGCTCGCCTAAGTCCAGAGAAATCTGTTGGAGGATTGTATGTCCTTGTTCCCTTGTAGTGGATTGAGCTGAAAGCCTCAGGAAAACAGCTTAGCTTCCGAAACCGATCCTGAATGAGCTTCTCAGGAACCTCAGATGGATGATCTATGTACAGAGTGTCAGCGTGTATATAAACAACTGATTTTTTAAAATAATATTTAAATTGCACAGTGCTTCATATGCAGCACAATGCTAATTTTCCTAATTAAACCTTCTAATACATCTGGAATGCAGCTGTTACATTTTACACGAGGGAAAAGAAACAAACTGTTTCCAAAAGCAGTTTTTGTTTACACAGCCTTAGATTCCCAGATGAAGTTCTACAAAGTAAAACCAAAACCATCTAAGTTCGGATACACAGATACCCAGAATAAGAAGCAGTTTATGACATAATATAAGGAAACTCCATTGCAGCACACCTCTTAGCCCTTCTCACCGGACCATAACCTGGTATAACCAGTCCTAACACCTGGTAAGTGGAGGACACAAACCTTCCATGGGCTGCTTATTCTCCATGCTAGCCCTGCTGCAAGGAAGACTGAGCCCCTATCAACCCTTTGTGCACATCAGGTCACCTCACTTCAGTGAGCTGATGTGATCAGTGAAGAACTGGTCACATCCAGTCAGACCCCATAGAGCTGACCACATTCTTCTGCTTGCTTCCAAGTACCTGCTGTACATTTCAGAGTAAGGCAGGCCCCTTCTTCCCTGCCCTAAAACCATACAAGCACACATCTCAATTGTCCATCAAGACGGATAGTTACAACTTGCTGCAAACCCACATGCTGAGAGGTTTCTTTCCTATTCCTACTGTGATCAGGAGTGATCATAAAAATGTATTTACCCATCTGACTTTGCACACAGGTGCAACTATCATTATGATCTGACCTGCTGAAACAGTAAATTGCAACTACTATGCGAAACTCCACATTGCTCATCAGCAAATTGGCATGTAAGAAAAGGAACCACCTTGGCAGGTCAGTTAAAAGTAATTAAGAAGTCACTCTAATAATAACCAGAAAGAACAAGTTCTTCTACTAGCTCAGGACTTCGCTGGTAAGAAAAGCCAAAATGAGAGTGTGGGACAGCAAGGAGCTGCTGTGGTATTTATTACACAGCAGAAGACTCCCAGATGTTCACTGACAGCAGGACTGAGCCTCAGTTACTGCAGGCTAATTCATTAGGGCTTTTGCTCATCAAAGCATCAGAAATGGACCGAATGAAGAAAGGTTTCATCATGCCTTTTGAAAAATGGGGCCAGGAAAAGAAATTTAGGTCCCTGTATAGACAAAATTGAGTTGTGCTGTGAGTTGCTTAGGGCAGAGCATTTCAGAACTCAGACATACAAATAAAATATACAATTTAAGTATGCAAAATCTGATATGACAGGTGCCAAGTTAAAAGTACTGGTGAAGAAAACTGAAAGCAAAAGGAATAATAGTGTGCCAGGCCTACTACTTTGGCTATATCAGATATTCATGCAGAGAAAAGTGCTGTCAAACCATCAGTTCTGTGCCACCACAACCTCAGTCCCAACTTCATGTAAGCCTCAGAACAATGCTGGTCCGCAGAATTTAAGAGAGTAGAGCAAAAGCACTGTAAGTATCATCAATTTCATTATTCTCGCTCATCCTAGTTTCTATATAGAGTTTTATTTTAGTTTTCTTGCAACAGGATACTACGTATCCCAGCCAAAATCCCAGGGTGTCTCAGTTTTCACCTTCATCTGCCATACCACCAATAATCATAATCCTGTAGGATGACCCCTCCCATGGCTGGCAGAACTCCCATCATGACTCGTCAGTGCTGATGTCCATCTCGCTAAGAGCATTATTCTAGTTGATCTGGGGTAGTCAGATCACCATCAGGGAATGCTCTGCTATTTCCATAGCCTGGCTCCCAATTGGAACAAGTGAGAGCAAAACCCAATCCCTGTCTTTTACACGGTAGTAAAGAACACTGAGTATTCAATGCAACCTAACAATCTATAGCTAGTAGTTAGCACACTGTAATTCTGCCTACTCACCAGAGCCCAGTAGCTTGGTGTACACGGTCTCATGAAAGATGATGACACCTGGACCCAAAGTTGACAGAGGAACATCGAGGCCACAACGGGCTGTGGTAGCTTTTAGCTCCTTGGTGAAATGTTTTAAATAAGCCTCCGAGGCATCACCAAGGAATTTGAAGAGATCATTGTGGAGCCTGTCGGCACGAGTACGGTAGATGATGAGGTCAGAGATGGCCAGGACCTTATCTGGCTCAGGTTCACAGTGGCCCCCAGGAGGCCCTCTGTATCAATTACCACCACTTTGCAGACAGGGTCATAGGCTGCCCAGACTCCAACTGTGCAAGACTCTTGGGCTGGAGACGTCTTGAAGACTTCCCGGCCATAGAAGAAAGTGTGGTTAAGGGTGTGGGACTTGCCATCCCCCGTGTTCCCAAAGATGGACACGACCTTTAGATGCTGGTCAGGACTGCAGTCCAGTTTCTTAATAAAATCTTCTTCATTTCTTACCTTCCAAAAAAAAAAAAAAAAAAAAAAAATGAAAAAAGAAAAATATTATAACTATGCAATTGGAGCAGACAACACTGAACACAGCTTGTTTCAGGAGTCATAAAATGAATGAGACTGATTAATTCCTGTTTGGATTTCATCATAAGTTTTGGAAGCACCAACACTTTCAAAGCAAAATTCTACAAAGCAGTTTCATAACCTACACATCAATGGGACCTAGGCTATTCCATCATGCAACTGTTTTGGAAGTGATGCCTCACTTCAATTACCTGTATAGTGAAACCTTTTGTACCTCACCCCATTCCCTGAGGCAGTCCTTTCAGAGAAGGGAGCACAAACCTACTTCTAAGTCTGCCAGAACAGCTACTTGGAGCATGGCAGACACTCTCAGTAGAACTGGTCTCCTGGCAAGCAAAACAGAGGAGTTCTTTTGTCACCTTAGCTTGCCTCATCCACACAGGCTGAGCCTCTCCCTCGATTTAGGAAGCAGCAGCTCCTCCATATAGCTGTACTGCACCTATCCAGAGCCAGGGGCTCCCAGACAAAGCCTGTCCTGCTCCCACTGCTCTCCAGCTGATAGGTCCTTTAGCTGGAAGGAGGGGCAGAAAAGAAGAAAGGAAAGTTGTGCACTGGAGCCAAGTGGTCAGAGCTGGTCAAACTGGCTTTTGCAGAAGTGCCACAACTACCCCAGTGACCCATTTCACAACTTATGATATTGTGCTTTCATTAAAAAAAACAAAAACAAAAACCCCAGAAAAACCCCCCAAAAAACCCAAAAACCAAACCGAACCAAAAAAGAAACAACCAAAACCCCCAAAAAAACCAACAAACTAAAACATATACAGGCAAACCCAAAAGAAAGTAGACAGCCTTCAGCAGGTAACTTCTCTTTGGCTTCACACAGATTGAGTGATCAGTATCATGCTATTTAGGTTAGAGAATAGAGCATTTTCTGTTCAGATACTAGAGCAACAGGGAACAGATAAACAAGCAATGAAACAGGTTAGGGCTCTGTACAAGAGCCTGCCATGGGTTTGTTGCAGATCATGGCCTTGGCTTTCAAAGGTTTCATGCTTTTGCCTACAGTTGTTTATCACTTGCTTCTTCTAACAGGTTTTATCCACATGTTATATGACAGGAAAGAAAAGGACAGAGGCACTTTTTGAGAAAGATTAAATTCACTCCTCCATCATGGTTCCCTCCTCAAGGAATCTCCATCTGCTGAAAGTAGCAGGGCTTTCACTCGTTCTCAACTTCTGGAAGCTCCTTAGCTCTTTTCCCCCTGCCATGAGTACAGTTGGAAGGTCTTACGATCCACGATCCACAGAAGCTATGAGGTTTCTTTGACCAAGTTTATTCTTAGATCAGCAAATTAGTTTAAGGCTCAGCCAGCTCCGTTTGCTCTGGCTGAATCTATCAGCAGCAGATAGACTTTGAAGGAAAATAAAAAACAGCCAGTGTGCCAAAGAATAAAAAATAAATAAATAAAAAAAACAAACCACCAAAACAGCATGCCAGATTGTGGTTGGGAACATTCAGAAAGAAAAACAGGATTTGGAGCTGCAGTAGCTTCTCACAGACTCAAAGCACTCAAGGCAGCCTCACAGTCTGGAAGAAAACAGGAAACAAATCAAAATGCTATCAACAGGATCTTTTCTGTGCTCTGTGGGAGACCATCAAGATTCTCTCAAGTTACAAGTGCACAAGAAAGGGTTGTCTTTTTTGGTAGCTGTGATTATTAACTTATCATCAGAAGGTAGTTTAGATGACAGATGAAATTTCTTTTGGTGTCTCTGGAGATGTGTCTGTGAATGAAAAGAAGTTCCTGGTTCATGGGATAACTCCTAAAAGCATTCACAGATTTGATAATGTAATAATGTTATGCGTATGTAAGCAAAAAGGGATATTATAACTTCTTCTCCAGACTGTTTTACCACCCAGCTTTCAAACTTCTTACCATAAAGGTGGCAGACACTCTTTTTGCTGGAGTCAGTGGTTATGCACTCCCTGTACAGTCTTCAAATAACTGCTTAAGTATTGGCAAGTCAACTAAGAAATAAGGTCTTTTAGGCAGCACTGGTTATTTTTCTGGTATCTGTTTCAGAGAGTTTGTGGAAGGGGCTGAGCCAGCAATGTCAGAAGACACAGACAACAACAGCGATAAGCATAGTTTTGCAATGCCTTCCTGCCAATAAGAAACAACTCATACAAACTCTGCTGCAGCTGAAATCGTCCCAAGCTGAGCTAATGCAAATGTTCACACCACCAGCCTTCTTTGCATTCAATGTATTTTAACAACTGCTGATGCCAGGGCAACTTACTGTGGGAAAAAGAACTGGATTGCTGAGCCAGACAGAAGAAAATTTGGTTCCAGATCAATCATCCAGATCACTTCAGCAGAAAAGTTACACCGAATATCAAATCAGACACCCAAAGCACTGAGCTATCACCACCTTCTAAGGCTGTAGGCTCCTTCAGACTTCCTTGCAGGACAGAACTCAGAAACAATTGGGACAAGCAAGTTGCCCAGGAGCACAAGAATGCACTGAAATCCAGCTAATCCAATGTTGTGCCTTACAGGACTCGGTAACAAATGAGAAAGACGTGAAACAAGTAACATTTTCTAGCAAGCTATACCAGCTTTTAGGAGTCAGATGTCAAAGGCCTTCCCAAGCAGTTGTTGCACATAGATGCTCATGTCAGGTAGAGAATCAGTAGACCTATCCTTTAAAAGGGTAAGCCCTTCGTGAACCTAGACATTGTTTTGGATCCTGCAACATCCTATTATAATAAATTCCATGTCAGGGCGAGGGGAGAAACAAAACCAAAAATCTCCAAACCAATACAACCAGGAAAAAAAACCCCTTCTGTTGAATATCTCGTATGCCACTGGATGTTCCTTGTTCTTGTGCACTTGTCTTCTTTAACCACTGATTAGCACAGGACAGTACTCTCAAAGAACCACTCACTCGCAACCATCCCTATATCAAGAATTAAATTTATTTCCCTTGAGCAAGTTTAAGACATTTAAAGTCAGCATGTGTGTAATACGTGTTGAAGTACTAATTCCCATTGGGCTCAAGTCCAACCTCTCTGTTTTGCTTCTCATCAAAAAGAAATTTGCAGGGTACCACCTTCTGCTGCATGTGTGAAGAATTCGTGCTTCCACAGCTGTGTCTACTCCCATGCTGCCCAAGAGCTCCACATCTCTGACATGAACAGTAGAGGGTAAATACGAGACTTTCCTTAAATTGCATTGCAATGTCAATTAAGAATGAAAATTTTGTCTGTCTAAGACAAGAGGGAAACCTCTCCAGACTCTTCTCTATTTTAACATTTCTAGTATCAGAGACTTATTTACACTTTTGTTACAGCTCTTAGAAGAGGATTTTCTTCTAGAAAGAATAGTTTTTACTCCATCAAAGTTTAGAATCCTGGTTAGCCTCCTTTTATAGTTTTAACTACATTTCTGTTAGCAACTGTCATCCAGCCCCACCACTGCAGTCACTCCATGAGTTGAGCTGAGTTGAAGATGAAGGTCTTCAGCAAGAAAACCAAGGAAATTTACAGCTAAATTCCTCTCTAAGGAAGACACAAAAACATACCATGCTGCCATTCACATCTGAAGCCTCCCTGTCACCTATACTTGGATATCTATTATACCTAACATAACAAGTTTCCTAGATCCAAGCCATAATAAATGTCTAATTGTTTAGGAAAACACAAGAAACAAGAACTGCTAAAAATGACATTCCCGTCTATGAATTTCTTGGAAACAGTGTTATTAAAACAGTAACATGTTAAAAGTTTAGAAACCAAGCCCATAACATAGAACTAAGTTTCCAATGACCTGTACTGGTATGTCCTTAAATCTGCCTCCAGGCAAAACAAACACATTTTTACCACAGCTTTCTCCTTTTAAAACTCTTTACAAACCTTCTAAGGCTTGCTGATATTCATGGAAGCGATGCACAAAGCCAGAGCTGTGCCACAACGACACAATAGCTCAAAACAAAGATTAAGCATGCTTGGCATAGTAGTCAGAGTGCCTTCATTTGCTAGTCTTACACTGTCATTTTGACTTACACTGGTACTTTTGTTGTTGCATTTTGAAGTCTTACCCTTTGCTTGCCTTGATTTTAACAAAGTATTTTAATAACTAAAATACATCTTCTGCAGTCAAGAAAGGTATCATCATATAAATAATTAAATTTGAGTCATTAGGCTTGTCTGACAACTGGCACACAACAGTATCTTTTGATACACATTTCTCAATGAATGGAGAAACAATGTGTTTTAATTCTAAAAAACGGAGTTCCTACCCTAAATTCTGAAAAACTGAGTTCCTATTTCCAGATCACTCCAGAGTGAGATTCACTCAGGAGTCTTATGGTTGCATGCCTAAAGCCCTAGGTCATTACATCAGAATTTCAATGTACACTGAAAACAAACGAGAGAAACCTATAAAGCAGATTTCTTCCTTTAACTACAGCCTGTAAGACAAATCTGAGAATAACCTGCACCACAGTACAGTGGTGCCACCAAAATTCACATCTCTGCAGAGCTCCTCACAATCACTCCCAGAAAAGCAGTGCATGAGTGCAAAGAAGTGCAGCTGGCTTAAGCCAGCAACTCAAGTGCAACAGCCTACTAAAAAAGCAGTTGTAAACTTCCTGCTTTTTCCTCAACAGAAATTTTTGTTGGTATTCCCAAATGTTTTTTGCTTCCAAATGAGGAAAAGGATGGGGTATCTCCCTGGAAAGAAGAGAAACGCTCACTATGAAACCTATGACATCAATAGAGCTGTGAGAGATGCCCTGGACTACCATAATTCAAACCCTGTTCTCCACAAGATTCAGACTGAAAGGGACCTCAGGAGGTCATCGCTCCCTCAAAGCTTTTAGAGGCCTCCAAACAAGGGAGAAGATTTTGATTATAAGCAGGTGCACAAAAAGAATAAAGGCTGAATCTTAAGTCCAAGCAGCTCTGGTTTCCTACCTTAGTTTTCCTCCTGTACCTTTTCTTCTGCATGACTTCCCATAAAAATGTCATGTATGCTTTTACTTTAGTCTTCGAAACATAACTTAAAATCCATAACCCAATTATACAGACATATTTAATAGAGAAGTTTGATGAAAACAAACAGCAGAGTAAAAAAAGAAAGACTCTAATAACCTTTCTGAGGAAAAAAACCTTGTCATCCACTCCACACTGCCACCAAGGCACAGTAGTAAGATGAGAAGTCATGCCCATACCTGCTACCCAGTAAGCATGCTGGCTTGTGCATGATAGCACATATACTGGTTCTTATCTAAAAGACAGATGTGGATAATTGCTGGATAATGGGAGGTAGACATCTCAGAAATTAGACTTCATTAATTCTACTGCTCAAAGGGTTACTTCTTACTATGTAAACATTTTCTGGTAGCTTGGGAGAGCTTTCCCAGAAGGGCTCTGTCAATGGATTAGCTTGTAAAATTGTGTATGTCATACCAGTAGTTAAAATCTGGTATTCAGGAGTAAGTTATTAATCACTGACCCAGCAAACACTTTCATACATTTATCATTATTGTCCTCAGTAATCTCCTAGACTTCAGCCAAGCTGACAGTGGACATCAGCATTTTCAGGATCAGAGTCCTACAGAACCTCAAGTCCAGACTGAATGACCTGATGCTGGATGTGAGGAGGGCAAAATAAAGGAAGGGACAAACACACCCAAAGGATTTAAGGTGAGGTTCCAACAGTCCTCCTCATCTCCACCTGGTTTTGACCTTATTCCCCATGCTGGGTGCAGGTCTTCCTCAACCCAAAGAAAGTATTTGTATCAGGGGTGTTTGCTAACCTCAACTTTTTTGTGCCTTATTTGCCTTCACTGCAATACCACCTATGGGTTCTGTTGAGATTTGTTCTATTATGTTCTGTACACACCCATGAAAACAGCGTCCCTGAACTGAGTCTTTTTCAGACCAAATTTACCCTGTTCCTTCCCACAGCTCTGGCAAAGGAATTTGGGGACAGTATTTACATGGGTTTGGTTTGTACAGAGCTTAACAGAATGAGTCTCAACAGCACCTACAGGTCTCCTCAATGAAGGGTGGAGGCTGCCTGTATCTGAGGCCCATGTCTACCTATTACAAGACTCTCCTGAAAGGAGGCAAAGATGAGTTAAATCCTGCTTAACAACCCTAGCCAAAGACAGAGACCCTATTTCAAAGGTTTTAAGACAGTAGTGGAAAAAAAGTAAGGGGATGAGAGGTAATCCAATTTGAGTGGACTTCTTCCTAACACAGGAGGCAATATTGCCTGAAATGTTGCTATTATCAGATGAGTTACCCTTGTAGATGACAGCTGAGTTGTATGAAACTGCTGAAAGCAGAAGACTAGACACTAACCCATTTGCTAGCTGAAAAATTGCTTTCACGAGAACTCAGAACTAATAAAGACTTCAAGGTAAATGCAACTTCTGGAGAAATAACACTAATTTAAGAATGTCATCTAACTCTTAAAAAGAACAGTAAAAAATGAAGCTGAAATCATTATGCTGTATCCTAAGTATCCTTTCATCACCCCCATGGGTGCTGGCCACAGAGCTACCAATTACCACCCCCCGATGTCACAGCTGTAGCAGCGGAGACCATGTCCCGGTGAAGAGACTTGCCCAGAAGACAGCAAGTCATGCTGTAACTATGAGCCTTCCTCAACACTAAGGGTAACTGTAATACCTGGATGGACACTACTTCATACTCCTGCCCTTGTTAAGAGGGACATTCACAAACTTACTTGTTTTACAGTTCCACTCTTCCTAGAAAACAGTTACTCTAGTTATTTTCCCAATTGCAGGGTGTTTTGACAGGCAGGTCAAAGGACTCCAAAACTTCCACTTTTACAGAATCCTATAGCAAGGCATTAACAACCCAGGTAAAAAAAGTAAAAGGTATCTGCAACAACATCTGTCTTCTGGTGATCCCTGCAGAAGTAAGAAAGTGGAGGAGGTAGAAAGGACAAAAGGGCTGGAGACAGCAAGCTGCCAGTTCCCTTTTCTTCCTTGAATGCACCCCAAAGCACTCACATCCTGCTCCTGCTGGCAGCACCCAGGAGCCCAAAAGGACTCACTGGATAAGTGCAAAGAGGGGAACAACAGAGGAAGCACTAGAACGCCTCTTTATCCCCACCAACCCTATTTAGTTCAGAAACTGAACTAAGTTCAGGAACTCCTCGAATGAAAACAGTGGGTAATTCCAGAGTGGCTTGCTATCAGCTTCTCTCACTTGTGATATGCTCTCCTTTGCTTCTACACCTGCAGACATTTCAGCATATGGACAAAAGAGACAGGAAGCAAGCAAGAGATTTTACTTTAATTATGGCCTAAGAGAACTGCACCATGAAGAAGGTGCAAGAGCAGTTCCAGGGAAAAGCAATATTTGTGAAAGGCTATGTTCAAATTAGCTAGGAGTCAGCCTGAGACTGTTAAACAAGCTGTACATTTGTTGAATGCATGGCTGCTCTCCCATCTTCTAAAAATACTCTTCAAAATACTGGTATACGTCCAGTGGAAGAAAGAACACTCTTAACCAGCAATTGCTAAGATGTTTCTCTACTGATTTATTCCAATGACACAAAAACAGTGCACTTCTGCAGTTCTCTCTCCTACACTAAACTGGCATGGGAGGAATACTAAAAGCTACCAAAAAATAAGAGAAAAATTCCTAGAGTGTAAGACAGCAAACTCCCAAAAACACTTTGGCAAGAAAACCTCTCTGAAGCACAAAGAGGAAAACTCATCAATAGCACAGGAACAGTGATGACAGGCAGAAATTATGTATCCTCATCCAGTAGATCACACTGACCCAAAAAACTTGGCTCCTTCTACATTTCTTCTTCCTCCTTTCCATCCAAGACAAATATACCAGCTGTGACTCTTCAGTTTACAGGATATGGACTAAAATTCCCAGAAACACAGCTGACTGAGTTACCCTAAAACACAAGAACACCAAACATTCCCCCAACATCAAGTCGAGTGTTGTTAAGAACTAGTTCTGTTTGCTAGACAAATGCTTTTCTACTACAGAGGCAAGCTAAAAGAGCTAAGAGATTATGAACTTCTCTTAGGAAGAGACATACATTAGCTTGCATTGACTGACAAAGAATATTTGACTAGAAAAAGCATTCCTAGTGACTCTCCATTCTTTCATCCCTACACTTTGGCTGAGCTCAACTCAGTAAGTAATAAGGGAAAATCAACAGGCTTACAGTGGAAGTGAGAAAAGCAAAGCTGCTAGCATCCTTAAGGAGTTATCACTCTATATGTAACTTTTTAACAAGAGGGGACAGAAGAGGACACATGGGCTCTTACGATGTTAGAAGCTGGGTATTTTACAGTAGTATAAAATGGTCTGCATTTAAATAAGGGCTATGGGTCACTCTGTGTCATCTAAACTGACTGCAAAGCATTATATAGATCCTGGTCAATATTTCCTGCGGGAAAGAGCTTAATCCTTTAGGAGTCTAACCCTGCTAGAAGGAATAAAAAGAACTCTAGGAATGGGGCTGCATTTAGGAAACTGTGATACCTATTGGAAAAACAAAAAGACTCTGCTAACTGAAGAAAAGGACCTCATAGTGGATGCCTCATGGGAGGCCTAATAGTAAATATGTGCTCCTTTCTCCCACATAAAATTATACTGCTGGGGATATTATTTTTGTGACTAGCTAGAGGAAAAACTTCTTTTTCTTCCCATGTCCTTACTAAAACAGGCTACAAAGTCAGTACCTTTTATTTTTCTTTGGAACCCAGAGTTTGGGTAATTTCTTGTGACAGAGCTAATTTCTGGTCAAAGATCAGTGAACTTTTTAATGCAGACTAATAGCAATCAAGCATGTCCCCTGCCTTCGGGGGTCAATGAAAGACTTTCTCTGCTTCTATTAAACATATGTGCTGAGTTCTTAATTAGGGCTTTGGTCAAATGTTATCATAGAAACCACCAGTGACTCTACAACCGAGTCCTGATCCTGTGGTAAGAACTCTTAACATCTGTTCCCCAAGATAAAAATATCAAATTGGTTTTACGGGTTGTTAGCATTTCTTCTCCCCTGCTTCAGAAGTAGTAGTAAATAGAGTTCACTGTACAACTGATACATAATTCTGCTTTATGCTATCACAAAGGTATTGTAAAAAGACAATGCAAAAATGGATACTGTTCCAGAAACAGCAAAAAGTACAGGAGAAAAAGATCAATACAGATGACTGGAAAAGCTCAAGAGACAGTGAGACAGTCTCAGGACTTCAAGTAACTATCCTAACCCAAGTCATGCTTTTACTGTTGGATTTTGCTGTGTTTTTTCTTAACATGATCTGCAACTATAGAGGACTTTTTAAAAAGAACACCGAATTGACTCCGTAAGTTCTTAAGGGAAGTGCCTCCTGTGTGCAAGGGACAGCACTAGGGACAGCACAATTATGCTTGCTTGAAAATTCAGTTAGAGATAACAAAGGAAAGCTGACATCTTGACGTAACAGACCGGGAGATCCGGTTGGGGGATTTACACACATAAAAAAAGAAGGCACACAGCTTGAGTCTAACATTGCAAAGAAGAGATGTGGAAGATGTCACAAAAGCAGTGACAAGACTGAAGCAATTGACAGAGGAAGTAATCCCCACAGTATCATTCTGAGTAGAGATGAGCAGAGACAGGCTATGCCAGAGCCAGTTAACAAACACATGCTGCAGTTATCAAGAACAATTTGATTGAAGTCTCAGCTTTAGATATTCAATAGATAAGACCAAAAGTTTAATACTGTATGAAGAGAAACTGCATAATACAGTCTGAGAAAGAGGACTTAGGATGGAGTCTAAGCTGGGGGTGGATTCCATGAGGAACAATCTCTCTCTGGTTCTTCCACAGACTTGTAGTATGAACTTGGATTTAACATTTAACAGCATTTTCTTAACATGAGATAACCAACCTCTTTTCAAAGTGGTCAGATACAGTGCTGTTATGATGAACATCACTGAGAAGCTTGCATTTCACAGATAAGAACTTAAGCTACCATCAGTTCTCTACAAACAACTGCTTCACAAGTAGTATTTTAAAATGGGACCTTTCCTGAGCAAGTGGATTTGAAACAAGCACAGGAAGGCCTCAGCTTTCTGAGCTTATGGTTATGTCTGCAAAGTGCATAAGCTTTGAGCAGGCCAGCCTATCTGTGCAACATGGCACAATGACAATTATGCAGATCTCAGAAACATCATCATAACTGTATCAGTGCAGTGCTGAGCCCATGCTGAGAATCATTACCTCTCAGATAAGCTAATCTGTTCAGGCATAGCTCCTTATCACAGAATCATAGAATGGTTTGGGTTAGAAGGGACCATAAAGGTCACCTAGTTCCAACACCCCTGCCATGGGCCAGGACACCTTCCTCTAGACCAGGTTGCTCAAAGTGCCATCCAACCTGGCCTTGAACACTGCCAGGGATGGGGCAGCCACAGCTTCTCTGGGCAACTTGTGCCACCCTCACAGTGAATTATGGGTTAATGTACATTGTTTCTGCATCTGCAACTAGCTTGGTTGTTACTTACACGCTGTAGATGTCCTTCAGTTTCAGAGCTACCATCTCCAAGAAGCCACAGGAACAAATGAAATTAAACATAACCACTTAAGCTTAACAACTCCCAAATTCCAAACGAAACTGAAAAAGAAATCTTTGCCTTGTGTTCCCATCTCACTGAACCACTTTGAAGTTAGTGGTTTGTAAACACATATACATCAGAGAGTGTCCTGATCCACCATGTCAGTGTCATGTAGCAGCATAACTAGTTCTGTGTAATTCTGAAGTAGTATCTTTTGACATTGCTATGGCAGAATCTAACTCTGATAGGAAAAAGGGAGGAAACTACTGATTTGTTAACTAATCAAGTTCCAAAGGTCAGAAAGCAGATGGTTAAAGACAGCTAGATTCTAATTCTGATAAATCCTCCTCCTGTCTGCTCAAGCCACACACCCTCAAACCCTGAATCTACACATTTGAGTTTATTATTGTTTTGGCATTTTTAGACAAAAAGTTGGTTTAAATAAAGAACATTCTAAGGATTTCTTCCCAAGTAATCAGCAATAATCTTGCTAAGGACAAGCACAGAAGAAAAGACTGAGAATCACTTTCCTATAGCTAAACTGGCTGTTCAGTATTATCAAGAGCAGATGATGCCTTCAGAGCTCGCTAGTCATCTGACAGCCCTCTCTAAATAAAGTTCCTCATGCTCACCAGCAGAAACATCACTGTTATAACAAGCACTCTTCAAGTTCCAGCTCCTAGAAAATATTTTAATTGAAAATTCTCAAACTGCTTTGATACTGGCTGTGAGATGTCACAAAAGTACTCAGCTATGACGAAAAGATCACTCCAGATGGAAGAGCTCTGATTCAGCCTCTTGATACTAAAGCAAGTCCATTTTTAGAGATCTTTTTCAACCTTGTTCTGATCAAATTGCTACAATCTGATAAAGAACCACTGCTGTCCCAATAAGGAAGTTGGCTTTATCACCCATGACATTAAACAGCCATGCACTTGCTTGCATGGGGCAGGCAAAAGTCTACCTCAACAAGGCTTACAGACTCATGAATATAAAGGTAACTTAAACTGGTACAACCACACACAGCCACAGCTCATGAGCAAGTTTTCAGGAGAGCCCCGTTCTAAGGCATTTCAGACCTTGCTCCAGAGGCTAGATGAAGATTATTGCAAAGTCTGCATCTTAAAGCAGTAGTTGCATCTGCCACACATTCTAAAGACATGCACATGTGCTTGGGGAGGCACACAAACTTAGGACTGCTACTAAACATGAAATTCAATCACTCAGTTTACAGTCACTAATATCCTGCATAGTGTGTTTTCCGTGTCAGTGCATCATAAGGTCTATGATCTTTTCCCTCCTTTCCCCTCCAAAAGCCATGAGAATTTGCCAGTCAGTACACCTGAAGTGACTAGAATGTTATCCTGCATCTATTCTATGCCATAGTTAATTACACTAGTATATATACTATGCATATATTCATATGCACTGCTGTAAAGAATAAATACAAGATACTTAAGTCACATTTCCTTGCAAGGCATGGCAGACATGCTGACTGTTACTAGGATGCATACAAATAACTAATCAACCAGCAATCAGAATTATCATCACAATGGTTTTTTACTGCTGGTAGCATGAATATTAAATTAGAGCAACCACATATTGAGTCTTCAGGTGACTACACATTTTCTCTCAGTGTCTCCTGAATGAGGTTTAACACGAACGATGCAAACCTGGAAACCAGATGAAGCTGAATTTTTAGTTGTGTAACTAACCTGCTCTGCGACTTTCATGTTGCTGTTTTTACATTTGTAAAGTATTTTTACATTGTAAAGTGCTTACGCCCACCAAATGCAAGGACCAACTGAAGAGTTCCTTAACTGCATATACTGAATGCTAGACTCTCTAAAATAATGCCTCTCTAAAATCATTATCACCAGCAAACCAACCCCAAACTGATGGCAAATCTCCCCTTCTTTCGCCAAGGGGCTAACATGAAGTAATACTTGTGACAAGCAAAATAGCTTAACCATGGTGTCTGGAGGACTTGGATGGCACACTTTGGACTCTTATTTCTACTTTATCCCATTCCTGAAAACCAGATGGATTTACTAATGCTAAAGGAGGGTAGCAGGGGGCTGTAGGCTTGCATTAGCACTGGTTGGTGCAGTGCCCACTCCTAGTCATACGGTGGGAGACTGGCTGCCAGCACTCCCATTTGCAGGATTTTATTCAGGAATGATCAGCATCCTGCACAGACAGCTCTTATCTTAGTTGTGTGTGTCTCAGTACAGAGTCAATTCTTTCACTGGCTTTGCTCATCAAGCCTCTTAGAAGAGGCTCTTGCCACACATCAGGTTTTAGTGAATTTGACCTTCTGAGGAACTCATGAGCAAGGCCACTCCAAGGCACTGTGCCTTTTTCGCACAAGATACATAGTGCCACTTAACTGGCTGTCCTCATTTTGTTACTGTTGCTGCCAGTTACACTTCAAGTATTAATTCATGCATCACAGCAGCCTGTAAACATAGAAACTAAAGGATCTTGGCTGTTCAACCACAGAAGTTCTTACCTGAATCTCCTCAGTTTCATCCACCAAGAGAAAACTCACAACTTTCTCTGTCATCTTCCTTCTCTTGGTCTCCTCATCCATCACCTCCTCCTCTTCACGCTCTTGGGCTCTGCCAGCATGGTAGATGGTGACAGGGTGCTTCCTTTTGTTCCCCCCAGCATGTGTTCTCTTCTGACACTCCACGCAGAGGTTGATTTTGCACACCTGGCACCTCACTGCTGCTATCTGCCTTGAGCCCGTCATACTGGCATGCATTATGTTCCCATTGGCACCTTTGCAGAAGTCACAGAATGGGACATGGCCTGGTCTTATACGGGTCCGTTCATGGTTCCGTAACTTTTCTGGCTGATGTAGCTCTTCTTCACAACGCTGGCACTGTAGGCTCCTGCACTCATCACACTCAAAGATTGCTTCATCTGTCCCACTGCAAACATAGCTTTCCTGGCACAGGAGTGTCGTGTTCTGTCCTTTCTCTACAGTTTGTGTGTGAGCACTCATCTTCAAATTCCTTTAAAGCAATGCTTTTTCCCTCCCGTTTCTGTTCTGAACAATAACAGGTGTAAAAGTCAGTTGCAAATTTAGTACTTCCACAGGGGAAGCAATCACAACAGGAATGATGACTGTACTTGATTTTAAATAATTAATAGATGTTTCTGTAAGATTCATACACTGACCTACCTCCCAGGAAAAGTCTTGTCAAGCACAGATGAAGTTTTCTTTCTCCAAAATAAACTTAAACAATGTGGCTGGTTTCATGTATTGTTATACCCAAATGCTGGTATACATTCTTTCTGTGCTTATCTATGTAATACGTTTTCATCAACAAGAACAACACCCAGTCTGGTGTACTTCAGCAGACAGGGCAAGTATATCCCTGAAGCAGAGATTGGAGGAAGGCAGCTAGCGACACAGAGGCAAAAAAAAAGGCATTAGAAATGCACAAGTGCATATACATGTACACACACACACACACACACACACACACACACACACACACACACACACACACACACACACACACACACACACACACACACACACACACACACACACACACACACACACACACACACACACACACACACACACACACACACACACACAGAGGACTGTGTCAATACTAGAAAATTCTCTGCTTTCACTCCCCGGCTAAGCTCCTCCTTCAGAGTTCACAGTATTTATTTGCTGGGAATTTCCTGATGTGCTTCGCCAGATAAACAAAAATCCGCTCTCTTTGTGCGCTCCTTCTAGCGACGCTGGATAGCGATCGCCACCGCGCCCGGGCTAATGGATCCTCTCCCCCTCCGTTCCCCCCGCAGCCCCCGGGACC
>NW_009923574.1:0-1580 GCF_000696875.1 Nestor notabilis
GGGCAGGTCCCGCTCCGGGGGGCGCAGGCCAGGAGGTTGCAGTGGGAAGGCCATGGGGAAGCCGGCCATGTACAGGACCCTGCCCACCCTCTTGGCCACCTGTGGGGAGAAGGAGGAGGAAGTAAATGGGGAGGGGTGAGAAGGTGCACAAATGGTCTTCAGAAACATGTAAAAGCTGCGTTTCCAGGCAGCAAACCCAGGTTCTGTGCTCCAGACAGAATCCTGGCATCACACTGGTTTGGGCTGGAAGGGTCCTTAAGATCATCTAGTTCCTTGTATCTAACCTGAACTTCCCCTGTTTCAGTTTGAACCCATCACTCCTTGTCCTATCACTCCAGTCCCTGATGAAGGTCCCTCTCCAGCATCCTTGTAGCCCCCTTCAGACACTGGAAGGCTGAAAGAAGAAGAACTGGGAAACACAGTCATAGAATGGGGACCAAACACTATGTCCGTGTCTGAAGAGCAGGAATTGCTCGTAAGGGGGGAGCCGGGCTAACAGGGGAGGGGAAGAACTGGCTGCAGGGTGGCTGCTGTTCCTGCGCAGGAAGCTGTAAGCCTGCAGCACCAAAGGAAATGCTCCTGCAGCAGTTCTCACCTCCCAGTGAGGGCCAAAGGCCCCCCAACGTTCCAGCACCTACAACAGCTGGTTCCCATTTCAAGTGGAACGAAAACACAGGCTTGTGCTCAAACCAGACAACTGCCACATTATTCAGTTAGCAACAGCGGGGCTTTGCTCCCCACTTACACACAGACCCCCCCAACAGGCCTTATTATAGACCTTTAAACACTATTGATTAAATGGAAGCAGGGTTTTCTCCTTTCAGCCCATATCTCATGTTCCACCCCCCCCAAATCCCATCTAAGCATGGCTGTGAGCTATTTGGCCTCCTCTGTTTTGTAAGAAACAGCAGAGTTTTATTTCCTCCTGAATTGACCCACAGGGAACAATTGCCCACAGAACCTTTTTATTAGACCCCTCATAAACAGTATGGAAAGTAGTAAAGTTGCTCTTATTGTTTTAACATAATGTAATGAATGTGTAAGCTTGTGGCGTAGGGAGGCTCTGCCAGAGCAGTGGATGTGCAACCCATGGATGTGCACATGCATGTTGCTGTCACAGCCATGGCACAATTCCCAAGGGAATGCACTGGAACAGCCTGTTCTTGACGTGTCAGAAGCTGTTTTGTGAGCATTTAATGGGGAAAGAAGGAAGTTAGTGGAGATGTTCTGGATTTGAGGCCAACCAAGGCAGCTGAAACAGGAGTCACCTGAGTGCAGGAGAATGGAAAAGCAGGTTTATGGAGGCAGAGATTTCTACAGGCAGAGACTTGGGAACCAAGTCACTGACAGGGAGAAGGGTGTTTGTTTTAAGAAGAAACATCAGGGGCACAACAGCAAATGAGTGTGCTGAGGAAGAAATATACAGGCCCTTGAAATAAAGGACTAACGGAAATAAATATACAGGCCCTTGAAATAAAGGACTAACACAACTAATGCAAGTCCTACATCCCGTGTGTCAGTGTATGAGTAGCACAGGCTGGGGGGGCATGTGGGAGGGGGGGCACAGGCCCGCCGCAACA
>NW_009923574.1:1634-7024 GCF_000696875.1 Nestor notabilis
CTGGTCCATCGCTCACTGGGGAGGGAAAGTAACAGCAGAAGATGCTGAGAGATGTTAAATGCATTTGTGCTTCAAGCCTCGCTAGAAAGAACCAGAAGAGCCACCTCATTACATAGAAAAGGAGCAGCAGAAGGATTTGGGTCCAGTCCAGAAAAGAGCTGGTTCCTGAGGTGGCTTTACCCAGCTCTTCAGGTACTCTGAGATGACTGTTTTCAGGTTCACCCAATTCAAAAGCATCTCCTTCCCTCACCTGGTTGCAGGTTTCCTCCTTTCCCGGGAGGAACAGCCCAACATGTGTTTTCCAGCAGGAGCTGGTCCATTGCAGGAGTTTCCCACTTCACCCTGCTCCTCCCTCCCACCACTTGTCCTGAGCCATTTCCTTCCCCCTGGCCTCTGAGTACCATTAGGTGAGAGCTGAGGAGATGGAATGTTCTGGAGTGTTGAAACCAGAATTGCAAAGAAATAAATGAACAATTATTGCTTAATAAATTATATTCAATAAATGAGGTCTCTTGACAGCCCTTTTCTGGTTAGGAACAACTTCAAACCATGGCACTTGCTACGACACAGGAACCAGTCCTACCTGTGACCTGATCTTCAGTGCAGGTCCGAGTTTCAGCCCCATGTTGTTCAGTAAGTGCTCTTCCGTCAGGAGGGGCAGGGTCTCCCCATCAATAGCCTGCTCTCGGAATACCTGGAAGCAACCAGAACACAGATCCAGGCTTAGGAATGCCACTGATGTGTCCGATGCTCGTGTCTGGCCCTTGCACATGAAGGTGCTGTGGAGAAGGTTGGTATTGCTACATGAGAGGTAGGAACACGCTTGTATCCACAGCCAGGAGCCAGCGAGTGAAAGGAGACACGTGTGGGAATGGGAAGTGGGGCTGGTTGGGCCAGTTTAGATAAAGCAATACTTTTATTTCACTATATTTTTATGGTATGATGGGGCAGGAAGTATCATCCCCAGGTTTAGGCACCTTTCTTTTCCCCAGCACTAACAGTGACATGGACTAATAAACATCCCAGTGCCGCTGTAGTGGCTGAGGTAGCCCAGTGGTACCACTGAACATGGTGTGATTCTGCATGCTCTTAACACACTGACTGTCTCTTACCCCTCTCCTGCTTCATGGAGTGAAGCAGACGCTGGTGATGTGCAAACCTGTACTCAAAGCAACGACAGCACGGCTGGATAACCCCATAAACAGCAGTTTCCTGTGCCCACATTCCAGCCATGCAGAACTGCACCATCTTAACACACTCAAAGACAGGAAAAAGCCCACTTTGTTTTGCCTCCGTTTCCAATGACGGGCTCATGCAAGAGTTTTCCACCTACCAGGGACTGTGTAATAGAGGTTAAGGTCTGGCTCTTGCTCCATTCTTCATGCAGAGAGCAGAGGAACACACCAGCCTCCCCAGAGCATTCACTCTGCATGTACGGGCTGGGTACTTGACGAGTAAACTGCCACCACTGTGTAAGCCAGGCAGCAGGTCCCCTCAGCGGGGGAGATGGCAGCCAGAGGCCTGGTTTTCCCAGCTAAACCCACCTCCAGAGTGGATGTTCACAGCCCAGCTCATACTGGATGTTCCCCGAAATGCCCTGTGTGGGGCAATGCCTTGGGCACGGTGCAAGGGACAGGGTTCAATTCACTCTAATGGCTTCTTTGTCAGCAGCAGCCCGTGGCCATCCCTCTGGAGGGTGGCACCGGCTGTTAGAGCCGAGGCAGCTGAGCTGCTGCAAGTGGGTTTGATCGCTGGGCTCCAGCATAAAGCTGCTCAGGACTGCAGCACGTGGTGCTGCTCTCTGCCCTAGCAGCACTTACTGTACCCATTTACCTTCCTCCCTCTGCAGCCAACGTGGGCTGGGAGCCAAAAGCCTCCCTTTGCACACACTGAAACTCTCCACAAGAAGCCTTGTAACTTGAGGAAATCATCCCCTCGAGTGTCCCACGGGGCCTGATCCACTGCAGGGACAAAGCTGAGCGCTGCCGAGGGCTGAAATGAGGCACAACCACTTGTTTTTGCTGCAGTTCCTTGTCTGTCTGAACCGTGTCTCGATGCACAGCACACACCCAGCCTCTTGCTGGTTTTGCTGGCAGGAACAGCCTGCAGAGCAGTGCCAGACCTCCCCGGCACTGTGGTTTTGGAGAGGAGAACACGGGCAGCTTGGAGCCGGGTCACCCTCAACACTGGCATTTTCACATAGTAAAAACCTGCTACACACATAACCATAGGGCATAAAAACATCATCCCTTCAGCCCCCAAAAAAAAACCCCCCATGTAAGGCAGCGCGGCCGCGACAGGAGCCTGGTTACAGCAGCTCCCACTATCATCAAACATGGTGTGCAAAGCACTGAGATTGCTGAACCTTTGTCTCAGCAAGGTATTGATTTCTTCCCCACCACTCTACCAGGAGCTGGCAATGGAGGTGGAAATGGATGAGCCTCCTGCAAGGTGGCTCCAGTAAACAGAGAAGCCTAATAAATAGGGAAGCTTCCAGGCAACTCTTGATCTTCATTCCCCAGCGCAGGAATGCAGACAAAGTGCAATGCCAGTGGTGCAGGAGCACACTGAGGTGGGGTAGCAGAGAACGGGAGCAGATGTGTGGTTTGTATGTGTGTGGTTTGGTTTCAGAGCCTTCTGCTTGAGCTTGCTTCTACACCTTTATCATCCTCGCTGAACCCCGCTCCACACACACAGACCTGCTGCTTCTCACTCCCATCGACACCCATCCATCCACCATCCTTTTCAACCAGTGTCCCTTCCCTTCCTTCCCCACAGTCGGAATCTGCCCCTTCTCTCTCCCACACACACAGAGTCACCCTGATGCACTCCCAAGCACAACCCAAATCTCTGTTGTTCCTCTTGGGGAATGTCACATGTACCCATCTCTAATAAGCATTTGCTTTCCTAAGTGCTGCCTCTCACGTGCATGCACTTTGTTCCACAGAAGCACTGGGTTTACAGGTGGTTTTAACAAAGAACTCCTGCCTAAGAGCTCATCTCAGTCTCCCCTCTGTCAGTTTAGACCCATTCCTTTTGTCCTGTCACTACATGCCCTTGTAAAATGCATGGAAGCAGGATGCTGAGCTCTTAGAATGGCTGGGGCAAGCGTTCAGCAACGACCAGCCCTTGTCCCTACTCCATCCCCTCCCAGTACACTCGCTTTACTGCCACCCGTCCGCAAGGTCCATCACACACCACCTCAGGATCTTCACTGGCAGCAAGCAGCTCTTTAACAGTGCACTAGGAAAGTGGCTCTGACACAGACCTTCTCCTAGGTGGGACAGTGCAAGGAAAGCAGGCAGAGACAGCAGGGAGAGAGCAAGGGCTTGAAGGGAGGATGTTCCTCCTGAGGCTGTGAAGAGCTTTACCTGAGTGTACTCGGTGCAGCCAGACAAGTTGGACACAAAGCTGCACACATCCTCCACCGTCCATTTGCTGATGTCTTCCAGCGCGGGGCTTTCCTCACCATCCAGAAACAGACCTCCCATGGTGCCTGGATTGTTTGGAGTCAGGGGGGGTAGGAAGGAGGGGAGGAGAAAGAAACATAAACCATTCAAATCCCACCCGGACAACAACCCGCCTGCCATGTGAATATGTTTCTCTAGCCACACATTCATCTTTAATGACCTGTCAATTAAAGCACTGGGCAGGGTCAATTCATAGGCCTCTTCCTCCTGGAGGTCCCCAGCTTGGGAAAGGAGGGGGGTAAGGGAAAGGAAAAAAAAGCCCTGGCTAATGCATTTCATGTGTTTAATGTTCTTCAGCTGTGGGGAAGGAACAGGGGGAAGGGAGAGGAGAGAAACAACCCTCAAGGAGCGTTTCTCCACACGCACCACGAAGCAGAAAGCTCTGCCTGCCCCGTGGGCTGCCTCCCCCAGCCCTTCTCCCGGCGACGTGCTCCGCATGGGAACGGGCCCCGGCGCCTCTCCCCGGTGGCCACGGCCTTGCCGGAGCCTCAATCACCAGAGGACAGCTCGCTCTTTCCAAAGGCTCATTTCCAGTCCACCCCAGCCTGAAGCATCCATCGGATCCGCTGCCTCCAGGTGATGGGTGACGGGATGACCCCCGCCAGCCCCTGGGACACCCCGGAGACAGCCCAGCTCGGCTCCAGCCCGTATGTCAATGCTCTGCAACGCAACAGCAGTTCAGGTCCCAGCCCTGTCAGCACAGACAGGGGTGATGGGTTCCAAAGAGGGGGAAGAGGGTCCCCCAGCCCTCTATCCGCAGTGCCTGACAGCACGGGATGGAGCTGAGAGAGGAGCCATAGGAGAGGCACAGAGAACACGAAACCCCAGGCAGGTAACTCCTATTTACTGCAGTGTGTGACAGGGAAAATGCAGCAACAAGTGATGAAGAAACCGAGTTCTAGAAAACACCACTTCGTGGGGGAGGAATGAAAGGTGGTGGTAACCTGCGGAACTCACCACTGCCTGGTATCATTCAGAGCAGGGGATCAAGAGGACGTTCACAGAGATGTGAACATCCATGATTACAGTGGATAGAAAAAGTTTATGAGGGGTATAAACTGTTGTGCTTCGGGGCATGAAGCAAGAGATTGGCATAGAAAGTACTTCTCCCAGGGGTCTATCAGGCCAACATTATCTGTCCTGTAGGCTTAAGGTCTGACCATGCTGCGACTCCACTCCTTGGCTCCTGTCCACAGCAGGTGGGATATCAGATACAGGCTTCCCAAGTAGTGACAAGATAAAGTGGGATGCAATGAAATCCTGGTGGGAAGCACAAGCCCAGAGAACAAGCGGCGGGTTCCCTGGGGAATGCACCAGGGCAGAGGGAAGAGGCATGGAAAGAGCGAACAGCAAAGCCACGCGCCGAGTCTCCACTTGGCAAAGCCACCAGCACGTTCCAAGGGAACAGGAAAAGGACAGGATTTACACAGGAAGTTATCATGCCAGTAAGATGCTTCTAAACCACCAGGAGCCTGCGCCAGCCGCAGTCAGACACCATGTAATCACTTCCACTATGTTTCCGCTCCTGACTTCCCGCTTCCTTTCCCAACCTCCACACCATTCCCATCGCAGCACCACCACCACATCCCTCCCTCCTCTCAGGGAAGGAGATGGCAACGTCTGCTTCAACCCCAACTACAGCTCACCCTGTGCAGCCGACGGGCATTCCCAGTGCAAAGAGACCAGCGCCAACTCCAGACAAGCACGTCTTGACTGGAGCTGTGGGGAGAGACAGGAGCCATCCCCAGGCTGCTGCCTCTGCCTCTACCTGCTCCTCTGGGGTAGGGATGGGGCTGTCCCTCTCCCCATGCCTTGGGGACTCGGTCACATCTCTGCAGACCTCCCTTCTTACCAGCCCAGGACCACAGGGTGGGCAGGGAAATCACCTCTCACACATCCTTAGTCCCAACCACACTCTTT
>NW_009923574.1:7055-10225 GCF_000696875.1 Nestor notabilis
CTCTCCCCTCCAGCACAAGGGTCAGGCTCCACTTGCTGCTCCCCAGGACAGCTCTGCCCGGCCACAACACACCAACTCCCCCGTCCCGGCCACCCTGTGTCCCACTGGAGGTCAGGCAGCTCCTCACTCCCTTCACTCCTTCTCCTTCCAGCCCGAAAAGGCTTCCAATGTCTGTGTGTGACAACAGCCACAGGGAACGAGTGTCTCTCTGCGAGCTCGGCGCCTGTCACTGCCAAAGAGGCAGCGAGCGCCTTCCTTCCCCTCACCACCCCAGCTCCCAGACAGACAGATGGACACGAGCCCTCATTCTCATTCCCATCCCATTTTCCAGAAGACGAACTCCCAGCTGCTTGTGCTAAACCCCACAAAGCGCTCAAATGGCTGAGGGCTTTTTTCCCTTCATTCGCCCTTTCAGGGGTGGGTTTTTCTTTTCTCCGGGAGAAATTCTCCTCCTTCTCCTTTTGGGAAGGGTGGCTGCAGCCTGGGAAACAGAGGAAGTGCAACTGAACTCAATTATTCCAGGCACAGTCAATGCTCGGGTGAGACACCTCCATGTGCAGCCAGAGGGGTGTCTCCGAGGGGATCTGCCTCTAACAGCCAACTGCTTTCAAATGAGGTACTTCCTTATTCCAAAAGCAAGCCAAGGATTGAACTCCAGCAACACAGTGCTTGGGAACGAGTCCTCCAGCCAGGGCCATCCTCGGGGTTTAAGCTCAGCCTGCTCAGTGCTCACCTGAGATTCAGCCCAGATGCCTCCTTCACAACTGCAGGGATACAGGGAAAGGCATAAAACCTTCCCTGTGGTCCCTCTCCTGCATGCGTGCCAGCAGTCCATGAGCTGCACCACATCCAGGATCATTCCCAGGGTTCCTGACACTGCCCCAGAGCTGGGAGAGCAACTGCTTCTCTTACACAAGCCTTTCTCCTCTGTGGTTTTCCCTCCTTTGTCTCTGTGCCCCCAGAGGTCACGATGCACACACAGATGCACAAGCAGTGAGCCTGCTGTGGCCAGGGCTGAGGACAAGACAGCCCCTCTGAATGGGAACCAGGAATATTTGCCACATACCCACACACAGACAAATGTAACACAGCCAAAGTATTTATCTCAGAGAGTTTGTTTTCCCTTCCCATTTGTACCAGGGCAACAGGGACTGACTGGTGGAAATATCCTTGGGAGGGGGAAGGTAAATGCCAGTACTTGGGGTTCTGGCCTGGGAGTGATTTCTGTGGCACAGAACTTGAAAGCAAGAGGGTGGGAACCTATTTGCACTGAAGTTAGTGGTGAAACACCCCTATTCCCTGCAGGAAAGCCCCAAATCTGACATGACTGCAGAAGAGCTCAGCCCTTAATAGCTCCAAAGACTCAGCCACCATTCTGTGTACTCAGCACCCCCCAAGTCTAGGTTGTGGAGCCTCAAGGTGTCCATTTGCTCCCACGAGCTGAAGCCACAAGATGTAGGAATAACCCCAGGAAAGCTGCCCAAGGAAGCTGTGGCTGCCCCATCCCTGGCAGTGTTCAAGGGCAGGTTGGACACAGGGGCTTGGAGCAACCTGCTCTAGTGGAAGGTGTCCCTGCCCGTGGCAGGGGTTGGAACTGGAGGAGCTTTAAGGTCCCTTCAACACAAACCAGGCTGGGATTCTATGACTACACTGGTCCCTCTGGCCTCAGCTTGTGTCTGACCTGCAACTAGCACAGGGCCAGCATCCAGCCACTGGTCCTTTCAAACTCTGAAGTCCCTGGAGCAGAAGAACCCCTGCTCCTTCTCCTCAGGAAGACACAGCACCGGCCGCTCCGTCTCTGTGCGTGGCTGCACCACTCACCTCTGCTCTGGCAGCCCGGAGAATGATAACAAATAGGTGCCAAGCAGCTGGAAGGGATGCACCTTCTGTTATAATAATGACATGTCACAGGCTCCTGCTGGACTCCGAGGCTGCAGAAAGGGCAACATCCATTCCCTGCCAGGCCTCCTGTGTCTGGCTCTGTGATAAATGATGGTCCAAGGGACTGCTAATGGATTATGGAGCATTTCACCAGATGGGGCCCAGTGTGTAGGGACTGAAAAGCATCCATCGTCCCACGCCAGTGTCTTGGAGCCAGGTGCCTATGTAAAAGCCCTCACCACCCATGCTGCAACCCATTTATAACTTCCCTCCCTCCTCCTGATATCCAGCTGCTCCAGAAGAGAAGCTAAAGGCTGAGCAGGTCAGGGAAAGCAATCCTGTCCATCCCAGGAAGGGAAACCTGTTGTGAATCCAGCAGCCCAGCTTCAAGCAGACATGGGAGCTTCTACTCCTGGCTTCACAGGAGACATTCAGGTGCCAACTGGGAAATCAGTGCACAAAGCAACCCAGCCCACCTCTGGGTTTAATCGGCTTTGCTACCACTCTGTAACCCTCTCCCTGTGCATGCCCCCCCTCCTTCCCTCACACGCGGGTCATGGAGCGGCGCTGGAAGGCTTGTGTTAATTGCTCTCCAGACTACGGATCGATAGGAGGATTTTAGCCTCCTGCACACTCCATCCTTCACCTTTTCCAAAGGACGGGGCTGGAGGAGGGCGGTGGGAGGAGGAAGGGAAGGAGGCTGCTGAAAGCTCCTCGAGATGAGGTCATCCAGCAGCAGCCAGATCCCTGCAAGGCAGCTCAGGGAATCGACCCGCCTCTGCCTGCCTCATCGATACCCATCCCAGCAGGGCCAGCAACAGCTCTGTGCCTCCAGCGGAGGAGCCTCCCCTTGCTGGGAGGCCAGAGGCACTGCCTGGGACTCACAGGTCATTCTCAACCAGCCCCTTCTCTCCTTTCCTCTCTCTGGCTGTTCCTTTTGGCTTCCCACGTTACCTGCCTTGCTCAGGTGGTTAAGTTATAATGCCAGCCTGCAGTGTACAGCACGTCATGAGCATCCAGGCCAGAAGAGCAGTCCTCGTGCAAAAAAGTCCTTGGTCAGGCTGGAGAAGAGAAGGCTCAGGGAAGACCTTATAACAGTCTCCCAGTGCCTAAAGGGACTACAGGAAACCTGGAGAGGGGCTTTGGACAAGGGATGTAGGGACAGGACAAAGGGAATGGCTTTAACCTGCCAGAGGGGAGAGTTAGATGTGATATTAGGCAGCAGCTCTTCCCTGTGAGGGTGCTGAGGCGCTGGCCCAGGGTGCCCAGAGAAGCTGTGGCTGCCCCAC
>NW_009923574.1:10309-10962 GCF_000696875.1 Nestor notabilis
TGTAATGTCCCTTCCAACACAAACCAGCCTGGGATTCTATAAATCTATGAAACAAGGACTATGGGAATGGCACTGGGAGAGGTGGGTGCAGTTCTGTCTGTATTCAGGTGGTCTGTGTTCCTGAAGGCCACAGTCACACACATTAACCCCAGCACACCTCATGATCCCCACAGCATTTGGATCAATACAGCCCTCAATATTCCAGCTGCTGAACTCCCAGCTCCCTCTCAACCTGCTCCGCTGCATCCCAGAAGTGCCCTGTCCTCCCAAGGCTGTTCCAGACGAGAGCTTGTGCTATGGAGTTGCACAGTGCCTAAATTCACTGATGTCCCATGAATATTAACACGCGAAGCTGGCTGAAAGCAAAAGAGCCCTCAGGAAAAGACCTACAGCCCTGGAACAGGCTCCACAAATCAGACGTGCCTGGAAACTGGGCAGTGAAACACAGCCCTGATCTTTGCCAAGGCCTCGAGACACAATCCTGATATAAATCTGAAGTGATAATAATAAACGGCCTATTAGAGTAACTCCTGCGTGGCTGGGGAGGGAGGAACCCCATCCACCACCCTGGCCTCCCGCAGAGCCTCCTGCAAGCGCTGAGCACGGCGGGGCTGTGCTTTTCCCTCTGGAATGCCAGGAGAAAAGGGCTCCTG
>NW_009923574.1:10991-12627 GCF_000696875.1 Nestor notabilis
CATGTTGGCCACCTGCCTGTCAGAGGAAAATCGCTTCCTCCTTCCTAGTTGGAAGGCAGCTCTAATGAGTGATGGGCAGCCGCCTTCACAACAGCGGCGGCTCTTTGCATAGGGAACAGGCAGCCCCAGCGCCCCACATGCTGTGCCCCCTCCTCCTTCTCTGGCAGGAGGTCCTACCTCCTGCTAATTGCTCAGCCAAGTAATTAGCTGAGGCAGATTGTGGCTCCTGGCTAGACCAGGGGCAGACCAGCTACCGCAGTCTGAAACCCTGCTTTGTACCACATACACTCACCATTCCCTTCTTGGATGCCCATCTCCACAGCCCAAGGGAGTGCTCTGTGCGGACCAGAGACCAGCCATCACTTCCCTGCCTGCCTGCCCCATCCACAGGCGCTGACCCAGCTATACCAGTGCCTGAGAAATACACACAGGCAGGGGAAAGAGCCCTCCTACCTCTGCCCTGGAAAAGGGGCACAGCAAGGGTAACTCTGACACCTCCATGGGCATGGGGCAGCCAAGATGTTTAAATCACTGCTAGGGAACTCTCTGACACCCCATCCCAAAGGTGCCATCTCAGATGCCACCCTGGGAATGTCCCAGACATGACACTCAGCACAGAGGAAACACTTCGCTTCCCTCACCTCAAACCATGGCAATGCACAGAGGAAGAACCGAGCACGCAGGGACCAGCCACCCTCCAGCCCTGCACATCCCCAGTGCCATCTGCACCTTTCCCTGTGGAACATCCTCATCCTCACCCCCAGACCCAGCCACCCTGGGAAGCTCTCCTTCGCTCCCTTTATCCTGCTCTAGAGTTGGGTGTTTCTCTTCAACCAGGCCCCTCCAGACCCCGCTCCTTGGCAATCACATAAGCCCAAGTGTCCTCACATGCTTTAGGCCAGCATTCCAGATACAGTACTTCCATCCCTTTACTTTGCAGGCTGTTTGTTGCCTCTCCCTGAAGACCCAATAATTTACTGGCATTTCTCCCAAAAGATACCTTCCAAAGAAGGCCCAAGCAACTGCAAGATCCCTTAGTCCATCGTACTGGGATCTCCCTTCTCATGTGCTTGGGCCTCACTTTGTTCCTGCCCTTCCTCTTTATGACCCTCCATTTGCTTCATTGCAAGTAGAGTCCTTCTTGTGAATCAAAAGACGTGTCTGGTTCCCAGCACAGGAAACAGAACTCAAACCACACTGCACAACAGGAGGGGGAAGAGTCCCACTCAGAGCACGCTGCAGAACACGTGGCTGCTCCACACGCACTCACCTGCATGGAAGTACGGGCTCATGGTGTAGGGGAATCCGAAGGGCAGCGGCTGAGGTGGTGGGATGGAGGCTGGTGGGAGATATTTCACCTCAGTTTTGTTGATGCCTGGCCCGAGCAAGTGGCTGGGGGACTCTGCACTGGAGGAGCTGCAGGGAGCGGTTTGACCAGCAGCCCCTTCACCCAGCTCCTTGGCCCCTTCACACGCTTTGCCCGTCTCTTTGCACTCCTTAAGCTCCGCGGCCGAGCTGCTGCTCTCAGCCTTCAGGCTCTCCGGCTTCTCATCGCTCACATCCGCGTCGCTCTCCGAGTCCTTCATCTCCTCATCGTTACAGTCCGGAGCGCCGTCCCGTGCCCGGGGCTCCGCCA
>NW_009923575.1:0-537 GCF_000696875.1 Nestor notabilis
TTGGGGTGAGGATGGGGCTGATGGAAGGCTGGTGACCCACAGGCATGAGGTGGACCAGGAGCACACCTTGCGTCTCTACGCCGTGACGCTCGCCGACAGCGGCACCTACGTGTGTACAGCGCAGAGCCAGCTGGGCACCGCCACGGCCACCGCGCTGCTCCGTGTGGAGGGTCAGTGGTGGCATCTCCATGGCTTCCTCTGGCATGGGCAACCAGGGTCATCTGCAGGTCCATGCAAGGGGATCGGTCTAACAGGGACCATCTAATGGGGTTCATCCAAGGGAGGCATCCAAGAAAGATATCCAAGGGGAGTGTCCAAGGAGGGTCCATCCAAGAGCAGTCCATCCAAGGAGGTCATCCAAGGAGAGTCGTCCATGGGGGTCCCTCCATGGACAACTATCCAAAGGGTGTCCATCAAAAAAGGGTCCATCCAACTGAGTCATCTAAGAGTGTCCATTCAAGGAGGGTCCATTAAAGGGGGTACTTCCAAATGGGGGTCTATCTCAGGAGGTCGATCTAAAAGCATCCATTCAGCAGG
>NW_009923575.1:552-1365 GCF_000696875.1 Nestor notabilis
AGGGGATGTATCCAGGTGGTGGTCCGTGCAAGGGCATCCATTCAAGAGAGCTCATCTAAAGGGGATACATCGAAGCAGGTTTCTCCAATAGGATCCATTTAAGGGTGTCTGTCCAAAGGGGGGGGTTGAAGGGAATTTAAAGGGGGATTGAAGAAGACATATCCATCCAAAGGGTCCATCTAAGAGGGACGCATCAATGGGTGTATATCATGGGGTGCTGATCCAAGAGGGTCCACCCAAGAGGTGTTAATCCAACAGTGTGCATCCAAGAGGGGTCCTTCCATGGTGTCCGTTTGAGTAGGTCCATCCAGGGAGCCACCAGGCTCTCCAGGGACAGGTGTCTGAGACATGTTCCTGAAGGACATTGCTCCTGCCTGGCACTGCAGTGACCTCCCTTTGCCCACAGAGCGGCTGCCGACGGGCCGGCGCGACGCTGCTCCTCGGGACCTGCTGGCCATGAGGCTGCACTTGGACAACGGCACCGTGCTGCCCACTGCGGCCGTGCGGCTCCGCTGGCGGGTCTGTATCCCAGACACAGGGATGATGTTCCACTGGGGCTCATAACCCATCCCAATCCCTCCAGATGCTGATGAGGACACCGGTGCTGGTGGGCTACATGGTGCTGTACCGCTGCCTAGTCCCGGCCACCACCTCCTGGGTCCAACACGATGCGGGCAAGGAGCTAAGCACCATCATCCCTGCACTCCGCAGGGGCTACAAGTATGAGTTCAAGGTCCGACCCTACACTGGAGGGACCCAGGGCTTGGACAGCAACAGCAGATACCTCTGGATACCTGAGGAAGGGGTGCTGGG
>NW_009923575.1:1480-1744 GCF_000696875.1 Nestor notabilis
TGGTCTCAGCACCCCTGTCCTGCAGTGCCAAGCGCGGCGCCCCGGCACGTCACCGTGGTCCAAGCTGAGATGGGCAACGGCACCGTGGTCGTGAGCTGGGAACCACCTCCTCCTGAGGCCCACAATGGCATCATCCGTGGCTACAAGGTTTGGGGTGATGGGGCTGGGGGGCTTCTGGCCAAGGAGGGTCCATCCAAGGGGTTCATCTAAGGGGAATCTGTCCCAGAAGGGAGCCTATCAAAGGTCTATCCAAAGAGTGGCTGG
>NW_009923575.1:1787-2336 GCF_000696875.1 Nestor notabilis
GGGGGTTCATCCAAAGGAGCTGACCAAGATGAAGGTCCATCCCAGGGCATCCATCCTAGCAGCATTCATCCAAAGAAGCTCATGCAAAGGGGTCCATCCAAGGGAGATCCATTAATGGGGTCCATCAAGGGAATTCATCTAAGGGGACCCATCCAAGGGGGTCCATCCTAGGGATATTCATCCAAGAGGGTTCATCAATGGGGATCCATCAAGGGGCTTCACCTAAGGGGGCTCATCCTCTTGGTGCCTGCAGGTGTGGTCGATGGCCGAGGGCTGGCAGCACCCCACCAACAGGACTGTTGACGGAGGCACCCACCACCTGGAAACCCTCATCCCAAGCCCTGGAGCCCAGCTCTGTGTCTGGGTGGCAGCTTTCAACAGTGCGGGGCTGGGGGTCCCCAGCAATGCCACCTGCAGCGCCATCGGTAGGGGACGGGGACCGCGATGGGGTGCAGATGGGGACCACGACGGGGTTAGGTGAGGGTGAAGGTGGCAGCACAGTGGTGACACTGGTGGCACGTTGCAGGGGTGGCAGCAGGGAGCACGGGG
>NW_009923576.1:0-5421 GCF_000696875.1 Nestor notabilis
TCGCCTTTCCCAGGTCGTTGCCTGCAGCCTGTGGGGTTTCTGGGTGTTAAATACGCTGTTAAAGGGAGCTTGAGTGAAAGAAAAGGGCACTGCCGCTGTGGAGTTTGATGTGTGTGTTAGATGGAGCTGGACTCGCCTAGAGAACAGGAGGAAAGTGTTGTTTCATCGGGCAGAATTAGCAGACACAGAGGCAATAAAGGCAATAAAGTGTTAGGTGAGAAGGAGCCGAGAGCTCCGGGGAGCCAAAATTCAATCCCATCAAAAAGCGGATTGCGATCCGGATCGTCAGACGCTGTAGGTACTGCTGAAGGGCGTCTTTACACTTGTACCGTACCCCCGGTGGCAACTTCTGCGGGTCAAACGGGAGGGTTTCTTTCCTGTTTTCCCAAGTGCAGAGAAATCCCATCCCTTTACGCAACCATCGCTGGCGAGCTCAGGCACCAGCCCGCAGAGCCCACCAGAGGGAGCAAATTCCCGCTCCATGGATTCCCTGCCAGCCGCAGCTCCCTTTGGGAACAGCTTGTGTGAGTTCCCCCCACAACCCAGGCGTGGCCCTGGATCCATGGGGTGCCCGTTGGGGCCGTGGGGTGACCCCAAACCCTGCCCTTGCGAAGAGCCAAGCTCTGACTCCAGGCAGCCTCCATTTGAGGCCAAGCACCAAGACACATCCCGGCTGCCAAAGCTGCTTTCGTGGGTGCTGGCACAGGGAGAACCCCTCTTTCCACCTGGTTACCACCGTTATTCACTCGCCACAACTTTTCCTGCTTCAGGAAAGGAGCTGGAAGCCTGGACACCGACTCGGGAAGGGGGTGCTCAGTGACCCCAGCAGCGGCTCTGCCTGTGAGGGAGAACAACGATATCGTTTTGCTGGGAGATACTTTAAATCAGTAAAGAAATGTGGGGTGATTTCACACCCGCCTGAATTCAGTGGTGATGAGGATGTATGGATGTTACCAGCCATAAAGGGGGCTCGCAGCAGCCACTACTGCAAGTAGAAGCAGTATTTGGAGATGAATCTGGAGCCGAGGCAGAAAAAAGGGGAGATTTCTGCTTTCTGGCCATAGCGTGCGTTGAAACAGTGCTTGCCTAACACAAGTGGAATACTTTATTTTCATGCCTCGAATGCAGCTCCTGTGTGCTTGATAAAATGTACCCATAAAATTGCAAATATGAGGCAATTTGACTACTGATGGCTAATGCATCATAACGGCGAAGGAAATGTGAGCATTTAAAGATACCCCATTTAAATGTTGGGCTCTACCTCCTTTACTTACACGGCAGCCGAATAAATAAACAATATGTGTGTATTATGTTAATACTGTCCAAAGCCAAAAGAATGAGTGCACAATGTGTTACTTGCTTTTTATGACTGATCCGTTATGCCCAGACCAATGTGTGAATGGGGAAAGGGGGAAATCAACAGCCCTTTTCCTCTGAGAAATGGCTCTTTTTGTTTTATGTCTCCGGGTGAATTATTTTCCATGATTGCATCTCGCAGCAGGAACCTCCTGCTTTCCTGAGAGTGCTGCAGTGGTGGCCTGGGGGCTACCCCTGTGGAGAATGGTGGCTCCCCTGTGTAGGAGAACAGTGAGTACCCCATGGAGCCTGGGGTTGTACCTGGGGGGGCAGCGTAACATGAGTGTTGACTCCTGTAGGAACTGCAGAGGAGGGGATGGGAGGAGGTGCTGCTGCCCAGGGTCTCCTTTGGTGCAAATTGGAGCAGTTTTGGGGCTGCTCAAGTACCTGCAAGTATCTGTGGCTCTCTAGGGAGGACACAGGTCTGAGGACCCCGTAGTACACAAAGGTGCTGGCTGGGCTGATTTCTTCTCTTGCAAGGACTCCGAGGAGCTCGTTGCAGACCAAGCAGTGCTGGCGGAGCAGGGACGTCCAGCACAGGGAAATCCACACCAGCAAACCCATAACCTCTTCTGAATTGTCTGAGAGTGGGAGGAATAAAAGAGAGTGAAAATTACACACACACACACATACACCCCCCCCAGCTTTTCCTGGGCAATCTCAGGATTTATTGAGATGACTCCAGTGGGATGCTACATCATGTCATCCAAGACTTGTGTATCGACTCCCTTTTCCTGCTGCTGCTGAGTGAAGAAATATGACAGTGGTAGGGATAATGAAGCAGACATGTTTTCTTCAAATCAAACCCATTCTCTCTTAAGCTGGGATAAAAGGGTAGAGAACTTTCCCTTCGTGATATTTCTCTCAGTAATGTGTTTTGACAATTTAATTTAGAAGTCATAGAGTAGCGAAGACAAAGTCACCCGGTGGGTGGACATCGGCGAGTTCAGTTGCCTTTGTGATGAATTGGTGATAGTACAGAGATGACAAAACAACACAGGGGGACAAGAGGGAGGCTGGCAGCACTGTAGGCAACATGCACAGGATAAATTGAACACTACACTTCATCCAGGATCTTCAATAGTCCCAGGCACCCCGATATAATTTATGAATTGCAATTAGCATTTGATTACGGCTCGTGCTCGAGCTGCAGACCTGTCACTGGGCTTTGGGTTTTGCAAGAGTTGCAAAGCGAAGTTTTCCTAAGTTTGAGGTACCTGTTTATTGAAATCAAAGCAATAAATATGCTCAAGAGGTTGTTTTCAAGCTGCAGAGGTTGGGAGTGTGGATTTCTTATGGAGGCTTCCTGGGGTGCTGGCTCTCCGTGCCCAGGCTTCAGAAGCACACGCGCGTATCCTGCTTGTGTCTACAGCGTGTCCTGGGAATGCTGCAGGATCACCAGCAAAGCAGCCAAAGGAAGCACCAGGATCCACCTGTGCCCACAGCCCCCGTACGGGATCTTGGCTGCGTTCATCACACTGTACCACAGAGGAACCCTCCTCTCACCAGGCCTCTGAGCCCTCTCCATGTGCAGCTCGGAAGCCCCACAGCATCCCCATCCTCGTGCTTCGAGGCCGATGGGTCCCAGCTTTATTTCTCTTTTCCCGAGACATGAAAACTTCCATCTCTTGTGCCTCAGGAACGTCCCCATCAGACAGTGGAGGAGCAATCACTGCTCCCGTTCCCCTCTCCATCCCGGGGAGCAGCCCCCTTCTGCTTCCCCTTCCCTGCAAACCAAGGATCATCTTAAAAAACATACTAAAAAGAGTGTCTTAAGTTGGAAACTGTGAAAAATTGTGGGCAGCATCCATCGGGCTGTCATTTCCAGTGCTGGGTCAGGACCCAGAGCACCCCAGGCCCTCTCTGCCCCATCCAGCTTTGCCATCAGCAGCTGCAGCTGATGCCCCAGTGCAGACACACGCAGATTTGTTGTACAATTTAACTCCAGAATCACTCTAAAAGGCCCCTGACTGTGCTCCAAACGACTCTGTAGGTTGTTATAAATATACAAAGCTTTTCGTGGGGATATTCATGAAATTCTATCACCGCTTACCCTGGCTGGTAATGGCCTTGTTTATGTATGGGCTCTATACCTGGCTTTGCAGCCTCTCCAAACACAATTCTATTACCGTGTTTAACTGCTCTATCAGTGTAGTACTTAGCACCCTCTGCTCCCCAGCACAGCTCCTTAATGGCCAGGGAAGGTATTAGGCACTGCAGTTCTGAGTATTCAAAAGAAAGTTCGAATCTTACCCTGTCTTTATTTTAAAATTCATGGAATTTCTAAGTACCAACTTGTAAGCCATGACCAAATAGTCATTTCTTTCTTAAACAGCCTTTTATTTTCCTCTCTTTCTCCCCACCAGTTAACTTGCTCTCAGAAGCGTTGCAGGACCTGCAGCTCTCCGGTTGCCAGTCCCAGTCATGGGGCATGTAAAGGGATGTGACAGTACCTGTGTGAGGAGGGTGGCAGAACCAGGCCACTGGCGGTGCTGGGGGTGGCAGTGGTGGAAATCATCCTTCAAGTCCTTCCTTAGGATCGGCTGTGGTGGGCTGGCCTCCTCCCCTCCTCCTGCACCGACCCTGGGGTCTGCAGAGCTCTTCCTCTCACATATTCTCACTCCTCTCTCTGTTTTCTCACCCTTCTTAAATACATTACCCCAGAGGTGCTACCACCATCACTGGTGGGCTCGGTCTTGGCCAGCGGTGGGTCTGTCTTGGCTGGCATTGGCTCTGTTGGACACAGTTGCTTCCAACAGCTTCTCACAGAAGCCACCCCTGTAGCCCCCCACTACCCAACCGTCGCCACACACCCCTCAATACATCAGTGTTTTGGGTCTGGGTCCTGCAGGGACCCAGTTCACAGATTTCCTTCCCAAATGGAGAAGAAAACCCTTTAGACTTCCTATCTAAAGTCCTGCTTCTTGTACATGCCAGCAGAGAAGGTGCATACCCACATCTGCATGCGACTCCCTCATCCATCAGGGGTGACCACCACCATGTGGCTGGGTGGCAGGAGGCAGCCGGGAGGATTTGCCTTCCCTTTCCAGCTGATCGGGAGCGTTTTCTCGTTTCCTTGTGCATTTTGGCACAATGTCACAGTTTAATTGTTGGAAACAAGAGCAGGAAATATTAGCAGCACTGGCACAATAGGATTTTAATTTAGCTTCAGGATAGAAATGGGTCTCTAGCAGAGTGCCAGGCTCCAGCAGTGCCTGCGAGCACGGGGAGCCTGGAGTTTGTCTGATAGTTTGCACAACTGGGGTAATTCTGTAGGGATGTGAGGGACTTAATTGGGCTTATGCTTAAACATCCTCGTAACGCGAGGCACACTGAGCGCTCGGAGCGTTATTATTAAACAGCCCATTTCACTTTTTAATGATCATCTTGGATCACTGTAACAGCGATCAGCAAATAATCCCGGACAAACAAGCATCTGTCTTTAGTGTTCCCACAGCTGGGGCTGCTGCTGGGCTCTGAGCCTGGCTGCTGGGGAGGCACAGCCATGCCCCCTGCCCCATGGAGCCCCACACGTCCCCCTCTGCACAGCACCCCTCAGCAGGCCGGGGGGTTCAGAGCCTGGGGTGAGTCCTCAGCACCAGGTACCCGTTGGGACACCACTGTCTGCCCCAAATGCCACGTGTGTCACCGCCCGCTGCGACACTGAGGTAAAATGTGGGGCATCACTAAATAATTCAGCTGGTGAGAGGGGCTCTCGGGCGGGTGTGTTCCTCTTCTGCAGTGTAATTAATAGTCTTTAGATTAAATATGAAATCATTCCTCGTCATTAATAATTTAGCCGCAGCGTGGCGATCTTTAGAGAGCAGCAGCACTTCATATTCTTCTCAAGTACGTTGCCTGAAATGCTTTGGGGGAAGCTGGACGCCCTTTCATCCATCTCAATTACAACTGCCGGCTGCTCGCTCCCTTCCTCAACACTGTTTTGCGAAGGTGTAAAACTCCTCTGCTCCTGCTTTTCCTAAGCCGATGTCTAACAGCACCCGCGTGCCCTGGGAACGAGGAGCTGCTGCTCTACAGCAGCACTGACCTGCTGTACAGGTGCCG
>NW_009923576.1:5683-12443 GCF_000696875.1 Nestor notabilis
GGGCCCTGTAATTTCCAGCAAACAGGAGCTGACCCATCCCTCCTCTGTCTCTTCCAGCCCCCAGGCCCCACCGCTGTGCTTTTTCCAGGCAGGATGGAGATGATGGGCTTTGCTAATGCTGACAAGTACCATAACTTAGCTTTACACGGCACTAAAACTGGAGAAAAAATTCATGTCCTGGGACATCTGTGACACAGTTGTGGCTGGCGGCGGATTTATGTGCAGCGGCTCCCAGCAAGGAAAGCATCCCGGTGCATCCGGAGATGTCACAGCCGCTCCTCTGCCGCCAAACCGGCTCTGACCTGGTTGGTGAAACAGGTGAAATCAGCCACCCTGCTGCAGCTCCCGATGCAGACCCTTCCCCGCGGGGACAAGCTTCACCATCTGCATCCTTCTGTGAAGCTGGTGGGCTCCCACGAGTGCTGGACCAGGCGAGCGTGCACGACCCTGCCCGAGGATGCCCTGGAGGGAGCAGGGATGCTCAAAAGCAGGAAGAAGCAGCAGCCCGGGCAGAAGCGCAGTTAAATCCCCCCAAGCCAGGCTCCCGCTCCCACCATGCAAGCACAGCTCGGCCACAAAAAGCCGCCCGTGGCAGGAGGAGCACTGCGGAGCCCCGCGGTGCCAGGCCGGCGCTGTGCCGGCTGCAGCCCCAAAAAAATGCCGGTGCCGTAATTCCTGTTTCCAAACAACAAACAAACGTTCGGCAGCCGCTGCTGTAAGATGTGAAATCAAAGCCAAGTCCCCCGGGGGTGCCAGGAGGGGTGAGGGGGCAGGAGGAGGCCAACCCCAGCGTGGGGCAGGGAATCACAGCCCTAGGCTCAATGGGGTGAAGGCAGCAGCTCCAGGGGTCCCGGTGAGTCCCACAGCCCCAGCCAACACAGGCACTAAATGTCACATCTCCCAAGAAGCCCTAAATAACCACACAGCTGCTGTAACCTTTATAGAGCCCTCCTGATTCACACCTTAGCTGTTACAATAGGATAAACTTGTTTGCACACCTGGCTGTGTTTTAAATAGATTTAATTCCTTTGTGCCTCTCAGCAGCTTCCTCTGATGACTAAATGACTTGTCAGCTGCTGAAGGCTGAGTGCTGCTGGCTTCAACTTGCCCCTGCGCTGGTTCCCCATCCCTGGCAGCATCCCCTGGGGTGGGCTGGGGCCAGATGGGTGCTGAGGGGCTTGGCCAAAAGTTCTGGGGTGACAGGATGTAGGGTGATGGGGCGAAGGGGCAGCGAGAGGCCAGAGATTCCTTTGGAGGTTGAACAGCTTCCAGCAGAGCTTCCGGATTTGGTCCCCAAATCCCCATCAGTCCCTCTGCTGAATAATGGGATCCTGCCAAGGGAGGAGTGATGCTGGGGCTGGATCCATCCCCAAGTCACGCCAAAGATGCTGGTGCTCCCCCCCCCAGCTGCCAAGATCCTGGCACCCTCCCTGCAAAGGGCTGGCTGGTGGCACCCAAATCATGGTTCCTAATTAAACTGGACCCCAAACCAGGCAGGATTAAGAGTGGATTACCAAGACCTGTTTGCTTTTGGGGACCAAGTTAATGCTAATCCTTCTGGTGGTGCAGCGGGATATGAAAACAGGACCATAAGGAGCATATTAATGAATATGGAAACTTCCTTTTCTGGTATTGCACACTCATAAATGAATCCACTTTATAGAGCCATAGCAGAGAGGAAATGACTATTCGGCGCCTGATTTATCTGCTCAAATGCTTTGTAGTACTTCAGATTAATAAAAATATTTAATAAAGAATCAAGATGGTTTATCTGTAATGCAAAGAGAATCACATCCCCTGTATTTTTATTACTGAAAAATTGGAAGCTGGAAGAAATAATGATCTAAGCTACTGTATAAATGACAAAAATACCCATTCTAGTTATATGCATTGCTGTACAATCTTTTTCTATCCTATAAACATAATATATTCTTATGCCTATTTCAACTGATTCAGTAGTCATATGCTGCATTGTGCAGTTTAATACCAGCCCGTCTTCAACAGCGCTGGCAAGTGATTAAATAAGAAATAAATTTTGCTGTCATTGCATTTAAAATCAAATCAAGGATCATTTGTTACCCCAAACGAACCAGTTATCCTTCTCTGCTCATAAGTAGGCTGCTGTTTGCTGAAGCATTTAGAAATGTATATATAGTAAACTCTTTGCATAATGGCTTTTACTGTAATATGATCTTTATGAGCCTGCCGCTCCGGAGACACTCGGAAGAACCAATAAACACTACATTGCTTTTTTAATTTAAAGTTATAGGTATGAGACATCTCATATTCTCCTTATATTCATCTGAGTCTCGTTGGCCGTGGTGCGGAGCTGGGGCCAAAACTTCCCTTCCCATCAGCGCTTCCCAGCCCATCCCAGCACACACATCACCACCATCATCCTCAGCCAACCCCTTGAGCATCCCACCCCGGGAGACCAGCACTGAATCCCAACCATCCACCTGGGAACGCAGCGAGGAGGGAGAGACAAACTGTCCTATTTGCCAAGTTCATTAAACTTCATGTCACCGCCGCGTTAATGGCCCCTTTGTGCTATAATGTGTAATATAAACTTACAAATTAATTGTGGTACCTTCCAAAGCCTCTGTAACTGCTGCTGCAAGGAAACCTGGCCAAGAACCATCGTTTTAAAGTCTGTTCTTGCTGGAAGATTGTGTCTGACCAGATTCCTTTTGTTGGCTCTTTACTGGGATTTCTCTCCCCATTTTTCAACCACGCAGCCCTCGGGATTTATCAGGGAGCAGCTGATGTTCCTTATGGGCTTCCTCACCGATGGAAAACCCTGATGAACAATCTGCCTCGTGCTGCAGGTGTGTGGAAGAGCCCGTGATGGAGCCTCTTTTCCTGGGAAGAAAGGAATAAAACCATTTTCATGTAAAAAATGACCATTTTAAGGAATAGGAGGTTGCTCGGGGTGCCCTGTGCCAGGTTGGGCACCGCTGCTGGCTCCCATCACTGTGGCTGTTGCCATCACATCAGCCCCACACCCACCCCAGACCCCACCAAACCCAGAGGGCAAATTATTTGTTGCAAATTATTTGCTCAGCTTTAATTATCAAGTTTTGGCACCCATTAGTTAAAGCGGTTAATTCTATTACAGAGAAAACAACAAATCACAGGGCTGACAGTGATGAGGCTGAACAGGCATTTCATTATCCTTGTTCTAGACAGAACAATTAGTAATTTTAAATTGCAGAAACTCATTTTAAAAGTTTGGAGGCTGGAGAATCATCGTGGGGAGCGTGATATCGCTGCGGGAGAGCCACGGTCAGTGGCTCATTGATACCAGTAAATCAAACAAATCGGTTCCTTCACCAGCCTCTTCCCCCTGTTGTAAAATGAGGGAATAAAAGTAATAACTTTTTGTGCTGGGACCTTTGTTAAGAGAGGTTTGGTGGCCCCAAAGCAAGGCTGGGAGATCCCCCTCAACATACACCCAGGGGTGCCCTGGCTCCCAGCGGCACAAGTCACTGCTCACCCTGAGCATGATGCCCCCAAGTGAGGATGAGGAAGGTGCAATGTCCCTAGATATGATGTCCCCATGATGGGATGAGGATGGTGCAACACACCCAGATGGGATGGGAGCAGGGGACGGCGACTGCACTCATCAGGGCACAGCACGGAGCATCCCCACCGCTTTGGGACACTCCAGTTCCCTCAGGTCTGGCTCTGAGCAGCCCAAAGTTGAGGCAACCTGTAGGTAAAAGGAGAAAACAACCCAACCCACCGAGAAAAAAGAAGTTGGGGAAAAAGAGTCTGAAGCTTGAAGAAACAAATGAAATCTCATCATTCATCCCCAGTGGTCAGTGGCACAGATAACATTTTTCAAAGTGTAATTGCAGTCAATTGTACTTTCCCCCCAGTGCCCGTCAGCTCATCTTAGCTGGCGTGATAAATGTTAGCTTTTAAGCAAGAATGGATTGATTATTAATAGCTTAGATACCAGTTACAGGAACTGCAATAAAACTAGATTTTAATTTCCCTCTCTATTAAGGAATCTCATGTTTCATTCAACGCAGAGAGAAAATAGGGGGTTTTGCAAAGATATTAGATTTACTGCCACTATAAAAGATCATTGATGCACCGAACTCTGCATTATATTTGACCAGTTCTTCAACAAAGGGCAACCTGGAGTGTCACTGAGCCTCCCTTCGCCAGCGGGCAGGGGCTGGGAGGGGATGCTCCGACCAGCACTAAGGCATTCCCAAGGAAGTTACGAATGCCCCATCCCTGGCAGTGTTCAAGGCCAGGTTGGACACAGGGGCTTGGAGCAACCTGCTCTAGTGGAAGGTGTCCCTGCCCGTGGCAGGGGTTGGAACTGATGATCTTGAGGTCCCTTCCAGTCCAAACTGTTCTATGATTACCTTTAAGACCCCTGATGCTCTGGGTGAGCAGTTCTCTCCTGTGCTGAGGAGCTCACTGTTGGGTTGTGGGGGACGTAACACCCTGGGGTGCCCTGTGCCCATCACCTCTCCCCACCTGGGCAGCGCTGGGTGTCCCAAACCAACCTGGCACCGGTGAGCAGAAGGTTTCCATAGCTCCAGTGTCTTCAGCAGCAGCAGAGCCCGTTGCCAGCTCCTGATCCGCTCTAACCTCCCTCCCGTGCGCTCCTGCTCGCCACTAAACCAAAAATCCCTGCAGAAAATCACTTAATCAGGGCAGGGATGTTTTGTCTGTGATTTGTGTCTAAATCAGGAGGAAAAGCATAAAAGCTGCCTTGACTGAAGAACATAGTTGTGCATTTTAATCTCTTATAACTTACTTTTATGATGTAATTCTGAATTATGTTATTGCATTTGTATTTAGAGAGCACACCAGATGGTGCATGCAGTAACACTTTAAATTAGGGTTTCCCAAATACACATTAAATTTAGATTTAATAAGACAGTTATCACATGGGAATTAAATACCAATTGATTATTTATAAAATATCACAGCTCAGCAAAGTGCAGCTCTGCTCCGCGGCTCCTCGCTCCGCAGCTGACACAGGGGAACGTACCTGAGGGAGCGACTGGTGGGCACTGGTGTGCACTGGTGGGTACTGGCCTCCCTGGCTCCTTGCACCTTGTTGGCCTCCTAGACCTTGGATGCAAAGGGACACTGACATCCTGGCCCCTGCCAGGCCAGCGCCCCGGTGTCCTCTCTATCCCAGTGTCATCCACTTGGAGCAGTGATTCCCTGCCTGGGAAGCATTGCTTGTCCAACGGCCATTTGAGACCAGCATCACCCCCTTGAAGGCACCTCCAGCCACACAAACCCGTGCGCATCCCCTTCAGCCAGCACAGCCGTGCCCGTCACCTGCGGCCCTGCACCTACACCAAGCCATGCACATCACTTCCAGGCAGACACGGATGATCTTGTCCCCTGCACATGGTCCTGGGGACATGGAGTGGCTCTGCCCGGGGTGCCCTGGCCCCGGGACCCAAGCCCCATCTCTGTGCTGGGCAGCGACCACAGTTACTTCCCGAGCAGCTCCGTCCATGAACCTTTGCTGCCACCCATTTATTTTTTATCATCACGATGATTACTCAGAACCACAATCTGCGGCTCAGACACTCGGCGTAATTTACTTTTCTAATCAAATTGATTTCCATTCAAATGAATTCTCTTGTCCGTCTCTATTCCAGTAATGTTATTTTAAGCATAAGCTGTGTCTTGGTACAAAAGTATAATCAAACGGGGAGATGCAGAGAGCATTGTGGTGCTTTATGGTGAATCAAACAGAAGTGAAATTATAGAAGCTTTTAGGTGCAATAATTTATGTATTGTAACTTCTGGTTGGGACCAGGGAGTGAGATTACATTCCCCTCCTGGATTTAGCTGTCATCTTGGTTCGTGGCTTGGCAATTCTTTTCTTTTTGTCCTTGCACTGAATTAGACTGATCTAATTCCTCTCCCGGAGGAAGCAGAGCTCCAGAGGGCTGAGGGCTAAGGGAGGGTTGACAGCCCCATGGGACCCTGCCCAAACCCCGCAAGAACCAGACCCACCACCAAGGCTTCGTGGTGCCACCCTGGGGACGTGTCCATCGCACTCCAACCCGTCCCTGCCACCCCCCCATCCCTTCACCGCACCCAGGGGCATTATCATTACTACTCCTATTACTACTCTTAAGCTACCCTACAATAACACTCCAAAGACCCTCCCTGCAGCCCTGCTTGCCGGGGCTGATTGATGTGGCAGCAGTGATCCCAATTCAGCACCAGTGCGCCCAAGCCAGGGCCGCAGAGCGCAGTGGGCACGCGGCGCACGGCGGGAATGATGCAGTTCCTGCTCTTCACCCTTTATTTGTATTTTCTGTCCTGCACAACATATATCAGCCCCCGCCGGGGCGCGGGAGCTGCTCCACAGTCTATTATAAAATGGCTCGGTGCAAAAGATGCATATAAATAAGAGCAGGCGTGAAGTGTTCCTCTGCCGCCGGTGCAGGGAGCGCTTGCGGCCGTGATTTATGGCATCTGCTCAGGGGGCCTCTCTAGTATAAATCTCTCGCTCCATTCACGTGTGTGGAGGTGGGGAAAGGGAGCGGCAGCACCCCCAGCACCTGCAGGCACAAACCCTCCCTGCTACACCTGCCCCAGCGCCACCCTCCTGGGCAGCAACCTTGGGAAAGGGAGGAGAGCCGGGATGGAGCCAGCAAAACCCGGTCCCGGCTCCGGCCAGGAGCAGCTCTTGCCCTCTCCTGTTTCCCATGGGACTGAGAGCAGGGATGGTGCTGGGCTGACACGGGAGCTTGGGGCTGGG
>NW_009923576.1:12486-12821 GCF_000696875.1 Nestor notabilis
GCATTGCCTGGCTGCAAAGCCAAGGCCCAGCACCTTCTCCAGCGGCCAGCACCTCCACTGATGAGTGCCTCACCTCCTCCACTGCGGTGGGTGATGAGCTCCCCTTCGCCCTCCCGGGGTGGTTGGTCATCAGGAGCCGGTGCAGAGCAGTGCTGGGAGACATAAACCAGAAAACCACCCAAAAGCCCAGCAGGGACTGCAGGAGGCGGAACAGCCTTCACTAAACAGGGGCTTTCCTTCCTGGAGGAGGAGGGAGCCACTGGACAGAGAGACCTGGACGTATTTTCCCCATGGCAGGGTGGTGCAGTGTCCCCAGGCTGGTGGTCCCCCACCCC
>NW_009923576.1:12845-13244 GCF_000696875.1 Nestor notabilis
ACCCCAGCACCCACCCAGCTGTGTCCCTAGGGTTAACCTGCACCCTGTAACACGCTGAGAGACAAAAAATAGCACAGGTTGAGGTGAAAAGCCAAATTCAGGGAGTTTGAGCAGGGGCAGCACTCCCTGGAGCAGATCCTGAGAAAATGAAGATGGGTCGAGCCTTTAAACCTCAGAATTGCCTCCCGGGAACCAGCTGTGATCCAACACAGCACCCACAAATAGGATGTTTTAATGCCCTGGGGAAGAGCGCACCCATGGGTGCACCTGGCTGCCTCCCTCTCCCAAATCACAGCCCTGTGTGGGGCAGAGGGAGACCGGCTGCTTTAGAGCAACAGCAGTAACAAAATCAATGCGAAGAGGCAACCTTCATCCCTCCACACCACGTTGCTGCGCACA
>NW_009923576.1:13284-14869 GCF_000696875.1 Nestor notabilis
ACTCCTTCCCTCTGCACATTTCTACAGCAACGTCGTTTACTTGGTTAAATAACTCATTTATCTTTTTATACTCTCTGCAGATCATAATACACCCACTCTGACAATGCCGCACACCAAAGACCTAATTTTAGAAATGGTGTTTATAAGTAATCAGTTTGAAATATTGGAGCGGTCGTGTGATGGTTGGAGTTGGGTTTTTTTTTTCCCCTTCCCTGAAACACTGACGTTTGCAAGAAAGCTGCTCATAAGGAAAATTCTGATTATAACAACTCATTTAGAATAAATCAGTTTGAAATGGTTTATATAACGCGCGGTATGTGCCGTACACGAGCATCCAAGTTTCTGTGTTTTTCCTTTCACTGAGATGAGATTAAATGAAACCCCAAATGCAAGTGGTTTTGGGCGCTTTTTTTTTTTTTCCCCTGCTAAGCAGAGGAAATGCAGCTTCTCAGCAATTTTATGGCCAATTGGGTTGGGAGAAAAGACAAGACAGACAAAAATAAGGGAGAGCAGCGTTGCCGCGCTTGCAGCCCACCCGGCTCCTGCCACTGCGGCACCCCCAGCCCTCCCTCCCAGCCGAGGGGTCCCTCGCACCCTGCTCAACCCCTGCAAGGGCACCTCAGGCTCTTTGGCTTTGCCAGAGGCTTTGCAACCCTTTTCCTCCCTCTCTATCCCAAAGGCAACATCAACACCAGCAACAAGCCCATCCCTATGCACAGCCCGAGCCAGGAGCCCCAGAGCAGGGCCTGGGCCTCCCGGTGTTCTCCTGCGGCCTCACACCAGAGCATCTTGCCCATCCATGCTGGTACCTCGTCCCCTGGCAGCAGGGATGGTGCAGGCAACCACCAACACCGCATCACATGGAGCATCCACATCGGGCTCAGCCTTGAGCCACTTACTCCCCGAGGCCTGGAAACTCATCACACATGTCTGGGTGCTGATTCCCACTCTGGAAGCGGGAATGCAGTTTCCCCTGCAGCCATCAGTTACCTGCCCCTATTTTGAGAGCCTGGTGAAGTTTTTCCTGTGATGAACAGGCAGAACGTGGGTCTGGCTGATGCAGCATCCTCCGACCTCACCCGAGCACTGATCTGGGGGCTGTGAATTCAATTTAAAGAAATAATAATAAATAAAGTGAGCGCAGGAAGGAAAGAGGGAAGAAGGGACCACGGGATGTGTCCAGGAAGAAAAGCCATAAGAAACCCAAAGCAGCTGAGGTGAGATGTGGGGAGAGCCCAGGGCAGAGAACTCCAAAACCCCCAAATTTGGGCAAACCCACACAATTAGCCAAGGTCGAGGTTTGTTTCATACCCTGACATGGAGCAACTCAGGGACGTGGAGCCCCTTCAGCACCTATTAACTCCTGATGAACAACATCCACCCCCATAAGGAAAACAAAACCAGAGCAAAGACCCGCTTTTAATTGTAATTTACTTTATTATTTTGTAAATGTGAATTTTACAAAGCGTTTTACAATTAATGATCACGTTGGGTTGGTTGTTTTTGAGGGGGGGTTTAAATGGATTTTTCATCATATGAAAACAGCTACGAGCACAGTTCCAGCTCGGGGGGGGGGGGGGGCTCT
>NW_009923576.1:14900-17104 GCF_000696875.1 Nestor notabilis
ATCTTAATCTTGTCTCTTTTGTTTTTAGTTACTGATATATCGTGTCAGCCATGGCTACAAAATAACAGTCTTAACTATACAGAGTAAGAGCACATAAATACTAGTGAATAATGCACGAGAAAACCAACAAAAAGAAGAAGCTAGCATCGTTTGTGGCTGAGACAGTCGAGGAACATAACTCAGTGGTACTGTGAGATTTCCTTACAGCACAGAAAGTATTTTTAACAGTCATGAATTACAGTACTACTTAATACCCTATGAAGACGCTTTAAAAACAACCTTGTAATTTAAGTCCTTTTTTGTTTTTCCCCAAACATTCTGTCCAAAGGATTAATGTTCTATTTGAATCAAGTGCCATCCAAATGTTCAAGTCAAAAATATTTATACATTTATACTCAGTTGTTTTATTACTTTTTTATTATTTTTCCTTTTTTTTTTATTTTTTTTTTAATTTTTGTCTGCTAAAAATAGTATTGCAAGTTTTGGCTTTTACCTTGACATAAAAATCACCATTTTGTGTGCAAAACGCTTTAACAGTGGAAGAAACTCGTCGGAGGAGTCGAGGGGTTTCCAATGTCAGACGTGGTCCCCCCCAGCCCGCGCGCGGGGCTCGCTTGCTCACAGCACGATTCAGAGAGCAGGAACACTTTGAACAGCAGTTGGAGCCCGGGGTGGCCGCGGGCTGGCAATGGGGCGGTGGGGATGTAGCGCCGGGGCTCACCCCGGCTTCCCGCGGGCCCTTCTCCACTCGCAGACACAAACGTGATCTGAGGGACCCCTCGTGGGCAAAGGGCTGAGGGGAGGGAGGCGGCAGCTCCCTGGGATGCTCTGCTCCCCCGGTAAGCTGTGGGTTGATCCAGTTTTGGGGGGCCGGATGGGGGTGGAATGAAGGGAGCCCCGGTGGGTACCACTCATGGACAGGCTCCCACCACCAGCCCCACAAGCCCCGGGGGGAATCACGAGGGTGAAACCACAGTTAGAAGAATTAAACCATCAAGGTGGCAAAAAGGACCCGCTCCCCATCTTCTGCCGGCACCATCCCTCCTCCCGAGCCCCTTCCAGCCCGGGGGGCGCTGGGGGCTCACCGTGAGCCCCGGCTGATGCTGAGCGGGACCGGGGTGCAGCAGAGGCCATGCAGCCCTTCTGCAAAGCAGCAGCTCTCAGGGTGGTGGTAACTGGTGCTAAGGAGGAGGAAGAGGAGGAGGCGAGGGGCTGGCTTCTACACTATATGGCAGCTGCAGGTAACTTGGATGCTTACACTCGCTTTTCTTTAAAGGTGCTTGGTATAACTTTAGATATATAATATACATGTAATATTGCTAATAGTCAAGCATAAGAATAAAGGTGCAGACATACCATAAATACTGATGCTTTGATTTTACACTGTCGGACCTAGATGAATGCAGTTTCCTATTCACATTATAAAGCAGCCCCAAATTCTATAATTGAAAATAGTGTCGTAAACAAAGAGGAGGAAGGAGTCGGTTCTGATCTGATCTTCTTCATCTGTTTTCCTTGGAAAAAAAAAGGATCAAAAAATTCTAAGGCACTCAGGAAAGCCGCATACAATCGATGACTGCTCTGTTCCCACCTTACATTCAGTGTTTGAGAGGGGTTACTCTATTTTTTTGTTGGTTTTGTAGGGTTTTTTTTTCTCGGAAGAATACAATCATTTCCATGTAACATTTTCAAACATATCATTAATCCTCCACACACAGGAAACATTAGTGCAAAATGCTTGCCCTCATCTACCAGATAAGGAGAAACCCAACGCCCTTCACATTTGAGAAGTTTGCCTTCCTAATAATAATTAATTAATAAAACAAACCCATATAATAAAAAAAGAAAAAGAAAGGAAAGAAAATGGAAAAGGAGAAAAAAAAAAAAGGAGAAAGAAAGAAAAACCCCAAAAATATACAGGAAGTTGTGCTAGGTATAAAAATATATATTTTCACTGTGCAACTTGACTCTCTTCAGACTCTCTGTCCTAAGCCATTCAAGTACTTCTGCTGCTGCCCCCGGGGTGGCCCCACTGGCCAAGGACTGACTGTCTGGGCTCGGGTTTGGTCCAGAATTAATCCCTACAGCCAACTGCAGAGCCCGGCTGCGGGGCTCAGCCTGCTCACCAGCCCCAGCAAGTGCCAAAAAGGAGGAGGAATCCTTTGCATTCTCTCTTTTAATATATATTTATATAATATATATAT
>NW_009923577.1:0-1371 GCF_000696875.1 Nestor notabilis
GGAGGGGGTGGGTCTGGCGTTGCCGCCTCGCCGGTCTCTCCCCGCCTTCCCCGGCTCCGCACCTCTCTATCCTGCCCCTCGGGACCGCCTCCGAGCCCAGGGCTGCTGCCTATCCCCGTATCCTGACCCCGCCGCCATAGCGCCCGCCCGCAGCCCTGCCTCCCGTCCGCCATGTTTTCCCTCGACGCCTCACCCTTCATGAGGTAAAACACGGGTAGAAAGGGAAATGTGTGTCCCCGGCACGGCCACGGACATCTGTAACTCGCTGCAAAACACACCAGCAGAGACTGTCGGCACAGGAGGGAGGAGTCACCCAAGGCCTTCTCAGCAAGTGGAGGGTGCCTGGTATGTGGGCCATTTCCATAGGGAGGGAGCAGCACTTGGCCTGGCAGAAAGGCAAACACCCGTGTCTGCCAGCTTCGTTGGTGGGAGAGGGTAAGCTGGCACCTCCTTCCCTCCCTGCTGTAATAATAAAAGCATGTTTCTGAGGTAAATACCTTCTAGTTTTACAGGCTGGAGGTCTCCACATGCACGGGGGCAGCTGGCCATCTGCCTTGCCTTATGATAGGGTTAATTTCTTCGGGTTTTTTTCCACACAGCATCAAGCCATGCTGACAAATGCCGTTCCATGTCATCTTTTTATAAGGTTTCTCATTTTTAACCAAAGTACTTGAAACTGGCACAACTTTATGTGGTGGTCCACAAAGCTTTTGTTACTGAGTCCAGGAGGGAGAAGGAAAGGATTGTTTTAGGTCGTGCTTCCCTTAGTAAATAAGTTTCTGAGAGCTTCAGGTTTTGGAAATTTGCCCTCCAGAGCAGATACTAATCATGCATGACTCATTCATTAGTAACCCTCTTCTTTGCTGTTTGTTCACTTGCTAAGTTGATGAGACTACAAATCCTGGCCAGATACCCTTATTGAAACAAACTAGAGAAATCTCCAAGATGCAGGATGCTTACTGAAATAAAACATACAAATGTGTGCTGTTACGGCAAGGAATACAGTCTTTAGACTCATCAGGACCAGATCAATAGCCACCAGCAGTCAGATTTACAGCTCCCTTGAACTGTGAACCTCACAGCTTTTTGTCCTATACAGGAAGAAAATGAACATATGTCATTTATTTCTATTTTTAGCACCTGCATTCTCAATCCAATATAAGGAGAGGCCCAATCAAAGCAATTATCTCAGTGTCGTCTGGCACAGTCATTTAAAAACTGTTGTCATTGCAAAGGGACAGGTAAGAATGTTCCCACGATCCACAAAAATACACATTTATTCACTTTCATTTTCGAGCACTCATTTTCCCCAAGCTTCAATAGCTGATACAGCCATAAACACGGCTGGGGTGGGAAATAAAATGAGAGGCC
>NW_009923577.1:1402-43195 GCF_000696875.1 Nestor notabilis
CATAAACACGGCTGGTTTGGTAAATAGCATGAGTGCCCATAGTACGCACTGAGCTCTGTGTCATTAAATGTTGGAGGCCCAGAGAAAACCTGAGAGTCTCCTGGAGCTGCTCAAAAATCTCCTTTAAGAGTCTGGAAGGAACGTCCCCATCTGCAATGCATTGGGAGGGACATTGCATATTTCATTCCTCTTCAAATATTTATATATGTACTTCATGTAAAGTACTAAGTAAAGCTGTCCTTTTCATCAAAGTAGAAAGATTACAGCAAAGGGAGGAGTTACCCTAAATTAGCAAGCATCTTTGTTCATTAAGTAACAGAAGGCTTGAAAGGAGAATTAAGAGTCTGGCAGCCAGGAACTTTGCTCTACTGCATGGGAGATTTCATAACAAATATGTTTTGAGATCAATAAAGAAAAGAGGAAACCAAAAATCAACTAAAACAGCGTGTCATATAATACTGGGTGCTAAGGAGCCTGGAAAAGCACACTAAAGCTGTAAATTTTGGCCAGTGGTGAAATGGTCTTGCTGGCTTTGGGAGAAAGACACTTCTCCCTCCTGGTCCCACCCCACAGCCGTGCCTGCTTCTCTGTAATCACACCGACTCAGCTGGTCACGGGGCTGTGTTGTGAAACCTTGAGGAGGGGGGAGGTGTTTTAATCCAAATATATTCCCTGATCCAGTTGGCAGCTGAGCCTCAAAAATTAGCTGAAAGGAGGAAGACACCTAGAGCTGACACTGCCGCTGAGCACAGTCTATTTTCAAAACACTGCCTAATTGCAATGCCCCCGCTGTGCTCAGTGCACACACCCTACAAACCCCGGTAAAGGGTAGGCGGGAGCTCACTTTCCAGTCCCACTATCTGGAGTGCAGGCAGCTTGACCTTCCCCAAATCCATATGTCATTAAGCCTCGGGAGGTTTCTTACCTGATGCTGACAGTTAACAGGACCCAGTACAAGTAACGGTGAGTGTAACACAGTCCTGGGGTACGGGCTGCTGAGCTTGCGTGCACCTCAGCCTGCTGCAATAGCACGAAAACTGCTCCAGCTCTCAACTCAAATCTCCTCTGTCAGTCATCAGCTTTAATGAAGTCTCTTTAGCACAAAACAGCCCCACGAAGCAATTCTCCCCCATCCTGCCATGACATCCTCCTTCAGGCTTTGCTTCAAAGCAGTCTCCTCTTCTGCCCCACACATTTTCACTGGGGGTCAGGACACCTGCCTGTCCCCACCGGGGTTTAAGGGATGAGGCAAGCACAGTGGCTAGCACCAGCTAACCAATTCCTTTGCAGAGAAACACCTCAGTCACTCTCAGATTTATATATATTGTATTTTATTTATATCTTTCCCTTTTCAGCAGACCCTGTTGCTCACAGCCACGAGACACAAGAAAACAACACAAGGGCACAAATCCACCTGATGCCCTGCCATGCTGTGTCATGACCTGATACAACCTTATACATTAACTAATGGGAACCGGTTCCTAACAGCAGAAAGACATGCTGTTCCCAAGCTTTTTCTGTTGTTGATGTTGCTGCTTTGACAGAACCTGCTGGGAAGGAGGGTTTGGTATCCAGCTGTTGAGACAGGTAGTGAGGTGCCATAGAAAGGAGTAGCCTTATAAAAACACACTTTTTAAAGCACTGGCTATGGAGCAGATGCTAATTACATCTGCCAGTGTGACTGTGAAGGAGCATGGTCCCTAACGTGCACAGTAGGATGAAGCACTATATGAGGGGCCGCATCTAAACACAGATAGACAACCTCTCCTGGGTGGCTGGTTGTGCTCTGGTGAAACTAAGGAAATAATGAAAAATTTGATGTTAAAGTTGTTCTGAAGTTTGCTTCATTAGGAAACAGGATTTTCATGTTTCATGCCCTTAAAGCCGAGCTTTGTTATGGGCACAGTAGTAAATTCTTGCTTCCCCCACCCCCCCCCCCCCGAAAAAGAGAGCAAATGCTTTTCATTGCAGCTGTTCTCAGGAGCACATACACACTAATTGGCTGGAATCTGGAATAACTTTTTTGCCTACATATTCAAAAATACCACCTTCCCTCAGCATCATGATGCAAATGATTAGACCCAGTGTACAGCCCTTGCCAGTGAGTTGCAGAGCATCAGACATTTCTCAGGGGCTGGTTACGGGGAAGTTGTGTGTTCAGGGCACTGGTAGGGTGTCACTTGGTGGCACAAATTCTTGTTGCCTGAGTTTTTCCATAGGTAGTGTGATATGTACAACAGCCAGAAAAGAGAGTCCTTAAAAGGATTCAACTCTCATTTTTTATCAGGTTCAAAATAGTTTCTATTTTTTCCAGGCTATTTATTCGTTGCTGTCATTGCAATTGGGTTCACAGGTATGAAAGCTGACTGGGGGGCTACCGTGTTTGCAGGTATGGAAATGAACCATGTACTCATGTATGCCTTTTCTCAGCAGCATTTGCCTGTTAATTAATAATTGGTACATCGCCAGGAGCAAAGGAGAAGTAGGAAGGAGTCCCAGGTTATAAAATCTTCAAGGTTATCTTGTTCTTCCTGTTTCCCAGCAGCAAAGCAAGAGTAAGAGAAGTAACCCATAGCAAGGTTGCAGCAAGATGGGGCCTGGCCACGGGGCACTTGCCCTTGGGAGCTGTGGGCTGCTGCCGTGGGGGAGCCACATGGCAGCACATCTGGTCCCACCACACCTCCTGGGCTCATTACAGCAGCTGCAGGCACGTCCTCTCCCAGATGACAGGAAGCAGCAGACACAGGATTTTCCCTTGAATCTGTGTATTGCCTGGGATTTCCAGGTACCTGCTTGCAGCCACCCTTGTGAACATGGTCAGAGCCTCCTCCCCACCACCCATCCCATCAGAAACACTGACTAGCTTCTTTCTATAGGGAGTACCTGCAAGTCCATCGTGACTGGTGGTCATTTGAATTAGAGAAGTGCTTGGCCCAGACCCTTGACACCACATCCTGCAGGATTAATGACATCTCTTAGCACCACAGCCCCTGCTTCAAAACGTGCACCCACCACCTGGGCCAAAAATGCTACCAGCTGCAGGCACACATGTACTGAAATGCTTCCCAACCTCCCTCTAGTAAATACTCACCTAGTTCTCCTGGGTCAAACGCTCCCTTAAGGCCAGTGCATGCTGGAATTATTTTTCTGTGAGGGACCAAAGCTTATCCAGGACACAGGTCTGTCTGATTTTTTTAGACAGACTGGTCCTGCTGGAGAACACCTGGAAAGCATGGGACTAACCTGAGTGTGCTTCTGTGACCAAGGAGGATAAGAACACAAGATAAGAGGTTAAAATTTAAATAATAACAGGAGCCTAAAGATTGCTCCTGTGGCATGTGAACAGTTCACCAGCAGCACTGTTTTTCAAACAGAAAGAAGTAAGAATGCAAAGACAACATGCAATTGGAGCTGGAGCATCTCGGTTCCTCCAGGAATGAACCTGGTTCTCCCCACCCAAATGTTTGAGCCTGGAATTCAGCCAAGCAAAAAGCCTCTCCCAGGATTGGCAAGGTTTGTCAGCAGGATTTGACAGCAAGGTTTGACAGCAAGGCTTGCCAGTGACACAATATTTCAGGAACACAGTATGTCAGTGATCTCCTCACACGGTCATTTTCCCCACTTTCTCCCCATCACCTGCATGCAAACCAGCACATCAAGATCAACCACTATCAGAGCTGGTTTGCTCCACTTCCCTTTGCTTTTGAGCCTTGGTGAAATGGGGGAGACGTGAGTGGTACGTTCAGCTTTAGCAAAACCACTCAAGCTGAAGAGATTGGCACATGCATCCATGTTCCCCAGAGCACCACTTGTTTTTTCTGGAGCGCTGCAGTTTGCTCTTGCAGGCAAAGTGGAGCAGGATGGCGATGGAGGAAACTCGCCCCTGCTACTTTGTGTGCTGTCATTTGCAAGCTGTGGGCAGAGCTGCATTGTGCTTGTATTGATTCACATTTGCCAAGCATAATTACTCCCCGAGCTGCTTGGATTCAAGTCCATGTTTTCCTGCTCTAGAAGGACATACCTGCCTCTCTCAGACAAAGGCTGCACTAACAGTGTTTCCTCCCCCCACAGTGAGGCTCCTTTTCCTTGCAGACGGGGCACAGCAGTGCAGAGTGCAGGCAAGAGGATGGAGAAGAATCCACTTGAAATTCCACTTGTATATCAGCAGAAACCAGACAATAATTATTTTGCAAACAACAAAAAAGCGCCTGCTATGTACAGAACATCTTTTTTTTTTCTTCCTGGAAACGCAAGCCCCTTGCACTTCTCCTTATCTCAGTTCAGAGGCATCCCACAGCGTTCTGCAGCAAGACCTGAAGACCTCCAAAACAGAAAACTGCCAGGCAGCAGAGGCTGCAGCTGAGTCTCTGCAAAGGTGAGGTAACTGTTTAGACTTAGGAAAAAAATCTGTTTCAGCTGAACCACTTCCATTTTGCTTTTATTTTTTAGCAGATGCAGTTTTAAGCACCAGCAGAATCCCAGCTGTGGAAGAGCTGCCAGTGCTCACATGTCACTAGATTGTTTTAAACCAACTTGACTTCAGGCATCCTCTGGATGAGGCTCTGCTGCATGATTTCCCTTGCACTCTCACAGTGCCAGCTTGGCTAACGCAACTCCAGTTAAAACCTGTCCTGTATCTGGAAGGGTGCTGGCATCCAAGCTGGCTGTTTCTGGGTGGCAAAGAAAATGAAGCCAGCACTGTGCGCAGGAGGTTTTCCAAGACACTCCCAACTATTTGGCAAAACACTTGCAGTCACCACCAGAGTGAAAGCCCCATGGGGCTGTGGACCAGCACTGGGGGCACAGCTAGTGCGTTCACCTGGGCTTGGGGCTGGCACTATTTGCTGAGGGTTCCTTCTTTGGGTGGCATGAGCAGAAGGGGCTTCAAAACCAGGGTGGGGAAAGCAGCTGTGTCTCACACAGACAGCAGTAGCTTGGTCCTAAGGCTGCAGGGTTGGAGTGGGACATAACTGGGCTGTTTTGAAGCTCCCTCCAAGGCACTCATCAGGCCCTATCCAGAGGGAGATGTGTGCCAGCTCTCTGGGGACCCTAGCAGGACAGCAGTTACTGGTTTCAGCCCCAGCAGCATCCTCTATGTCAGCCTCTGGTTGCAGGCACTCGTCCAGCCCACTGAACTTACAGAGCACCCAAGGGCCTTGCTCCCGGTTGGGAAGCTCCTGCCTCACACCATCTGGCTGCTGATGGCTTCTTGCAGGCACATGGAGCTCACCTGATTCCCCCAAGCCCTGCAGTTTTGTAACCATCTGACATGTATTTATGCTCGTAAAAGCCACCTCAGAGGCTGCAGGCCACTTGCCATGCCACATTGCTGGGTTACACACACTCATTACCAGGAGACCTCATTGCACTGAGCAGAGGCCAGCAGTACCACCCGGGGTGCAGGATATGGCCCCCGGCATATCAGAATTACAGTATGTCCAAAAAGGAGATCAGAAAGCTTTCATCTTGTTACTGTTATCTTGCAGATAAATTTTAGAAATAAAAAACAGGGCAAAGGGAAACAAAATAATCCACATATCTAGATTTAATATCCAGCCTCATACCGATGGGTTACTGAAAAATGACCTGGAGGGAAGATACCTCCTGCATTAGGAACTGAGATCAGCAACATAATCAGAGTAAATGAAGGGTTTTCTTCATGCTGCTCGATGGAGAAATCCCTGTGACGTGGCTGTGCTCACTATAAATAAATAAAACTTCAGAAACCAGCACGCAGCACAGATGAGATCTGAGCCTCGTAAATGAGTAAACCACTGCCCATGTACGAAATCACTGCAGGTTTTGTGCCTGATCCTCTACGTATTTAACCTCCTCCATGTAAATAGTCCCCTGAAGTTAATGGAGCTGTACTAATTTGCAATGGCTGGAGATTAAGCCGTTGGGGTTAAGCATTTCTGCCAGCTCTGATTGCAGCACGTTGTAGTTACAGGGCTGGAGGATGACTTGGAGGTATTCCTGTTCTGGAAACAAACCATCGGTGGCCCCAGAGCACAGCCCAGGTACGAGCACTCACCTTTCACAGGCTGTGTCCTTGGACACAGAAATCCCACTCCTGCCCTGCAGAAGAGGGTGCAGATATTTAGTCGGACGCTGCAATGTAAAGCTCATTTTTCTCTTTCATTCTCATGGGGGATGTGCCAATATTTTCCAGAGACCGTTTCATTACTATTATGCTGCTTGCAAGCATCTTAATTTAACTCACATTATAGATGCACCAAGGCAAAATGATCTATCTACAACCTAAATAATAAACTGGAGCGAAAACATCCTTGAGCTGCAAGAGGCCAGAACAAGCACTAATTGAAATGTATAAACTTACATAACATTATTTATAGAGAGGAGCCTGATTGTCAAAGGCCCTGAGAGAGCTGGAACATGGGACTGTTTGTTCTCCCCACAAAGAAAAATTAATTATGTAAGTTTATATATTCCAGTTGCTTTGCTTGTCTCCTGATGTGCCTAAGGACTGCCTGAAAGGTATTTATGGTTCCCAGCCCCCACTTCTCGATGGCATTTTTTAACTTTGCACTTCTGCATGCCATTGCCTTGCAGGATCTTAGAGCAGGGAGTTTAGCTTTACACACTGTGTTCTTTGGCCATAGAAAAACGCAGATTTGTCCTGAGGTTCTGCAGTAGCAAATGTATGTTAAGGGGATGCCTGGAGGAGGCCAGGGCTCACCAAGCCACTAGGCATTTTACAGAGGGTGGTGGGGTGGCAGCCGTGTTTTAGGAGCACAGGGAGAGACTTGAGCCACTCACAGGAGGCTGGGATCAAACAGACACCTCTGTTTCAGCCTGCCACCTTCCTGATGTGGCTTTGCTTATTTTCTATTTCACTGCCAAGAACAGAGATGCCATGAAGGCTCTAATGCTCTACATGGTTTGATTTGCAAGGGAAGATTGCCATTTATTACTAAAATGCACTGTATCATACAATTTCCTGGTAATGCTGCATTTGGCCAGGATTGCCAGCTGGCCAGAAAGCTCAGCAAATACGGCAGAGAAATTACGTGTCATCAAACCCAAGTGATTAATGTTTCCTCTCAGGTTCTGGTCAGAGGCACTGAGGCTTTGGGTTTTGTGCTTTTATCACTGTTTTTCCCCCCATTCACCCCTGTAAAATGTCATTCCTCATGGGTCTAGAGACACTTGTCGGCATCCAAAACCGCCATTTATTCAATTACCTGGCTTTACATACTCTCCAGTACCATCTCATTACAAAAGCTAATGGCTGTGTGCCGGAGCTTCAGCCGACTAAGTGAATTAAAATGCAAGCTCCAAGTCCCCGGTACTCAGGGGAGATAAGAAACAACAAAATGTTTTTGTAGAAGTATTTCACACCTCCCGGTTGGCCGATGTCCTCCGACAGCACCGCATTTCAGGGATCTGCCCTTGGGTCCTGTGTGCTGCGATAATGCCGAGGGCCACCTGCAAAATGCCTGGGGCCAAACGCATCCCCAGCTCCCCTAGTCCTCTCCTTCCAGCATGCTTTCAAACCTGTTTTCCTGCAATTTCTTGCACTTCAAGTTCTGCCTTGCTCCAACCAAAAGGAAGGAGGAAGGGCAAGGCATGTGGGAATTTGAGCATGGGGATGATCAAGGAATAATGGCTTTGAACTGAAAGTGGGTAGATTTAGATTAGATATAAGGAAGAAGTTCTTCCCTGTGAGGGTGCTGAGGTGCTGGCACAGGGTGCCCAGAGAAGCTGTGGCTGCCCCATCCCTGGCAGTGTTCAAGGCCACGTTGGACACAGGGGCGTGGAGCAACCTGCTCTAGTGGAAGGTGTCCCTGCCTGTGGCAGGGGGTTGGAACTGGATGATCTTTAATGCCTCTCCCAACCCAAACCATTCTGTGAATCTATGAACCCCATTACATCTGGGAGGAAAGCTTCATAGCACCAGCCTCTACCACCCGTAGAGCTTTTGCTGGAACAAGTTTAGGTGATATCCCAAAATAATCCTCCCCAAATGGTACTCACAGTTCAGAGGTGGATTTGCACCAGGTAAGGTCGTAGCTGCATCCCCCTTGCAACCCTTTCATTGGAGGTGACACATCATGTCCTCTGGGGGCTCTGGTGGCCCCAGGGATTATCCATGGGATTCAGGTACTCAAAGAGGCATTTTTGTTGGGAGGTGTGTGTCCCTTTTGAGGAGAGGAGGACTCATCTGCAGCTTTGCCAAGGCTTGGCTAAACCACGGTGACCTTTATGGGTAGAAACTGCTTTTGGTTGAGAAAGTACCAATGGTGATGCCTGCCTGTCTCCTTGCACCATCACCTTTACCTCCCAACATGGTGAGGGAGGCCCAGGAGCAAAGCTCTGGTTGGATTAAACAGCACTCTGAGCCCTGCTTCCCTGGGATTTGGGAATAATTTAAGAGGCACATTTTAACAGGCCCAGCTCCAGGCAAGGACTCATCGTCTGTTTTTCCATGTGAGGAGACCACATGAAACATAACGCATTAAAAAGTTATCAGCGGCTACTGTGGAGGAGCACTGCGTTCCCCTGCCTGGCATCGCCATGGCATACTGCCGCCTTAAAAAGGCTCCCTCTGTCCCCAGCACTGACTGAGCACCTCTTCATAAATGTTTGGCGTAAATGAATGAACTGTTGAAATTCCCCAGAAGAGGAAGGAAACATTTCCACAAGCAGCATGTGGCAAACATGAGTCTTCAGGGAAAACTCCTCAGAGACTTGCGCATCTACAAATGGTCGGTAACGGTCGAAATCAGGAAATGCACACAGAAAAATAGTAAGTTATTTTATTATAGATAGCAAAGAACTGATGTACAAGAAAGAAAAATCTCTCTAAGTATCAACCAGTTTATCAAAAAGTTAAAGCACAATAAAATGTGGAGGTCACAGACTCTAGCAAAAACCCTCCTGTGAAACACAATAAATGCACAGATGTTAATTCTGGTATCTATACTTGCAAAAAGGACCTGTAAGAAAGGAAAATGAAAAAGAAATGAAAAGTAAAATGAGACTAAGGAACCTGAACAATGAGAAAGTAAATTAACACCAATACAAGTATGCCTCATCATCTGCTGCTTCCCATAGCCTGAAGCTTTATGAAGTACAGTACTTGGATTTGGAAAAATATAGTGTGTCTAAACTGTTGGGTTTTTTTCCGAATACAGATATGCCTAGAAAAATACTCCAAAAATTCATCAGTTCTGGGAATACATGGACCAAGAAAAAAGAAAATAGTGCTAAGAGGAATCATCTTGCCAAGCAGAGAGCGAGTGCACGGCTTGCCAATTGTGTAGTGCGTGATTGAAAGCAACAGCACTCGCAGATATTTTAGGGAGCACCAGATCATAAACGAGTGGCAACTTGGAGGAATTCCCAGAAAACAAGAAGCGATCGCAGGAATAAATTGCAGGGCATTTTAGCGTTGAAAAAGGTGACCTCTGAGGAAGAACCAGCTGAAGGTTGCAACATGTGGCTGCTGTTCGTGAGCCTCCAGTAAGAAGCAGCAGAGCTTGGAATGGGCTGTCCACCATGTGCACAGTGAGTCACCATGGACATGCTGCCAGAGCTGCAGCAGCAGAACCTCGCTCACCACAGGGCGAATCCACCCAGGAAAGCACCAGCAAAAATGGGACCGGAAGGAAATTGCTGGTGCCACTGGGTGCTGTCCCCTGCTTGAGCAGCATCTCCTGGGACACTCCCTGCCCTGCCTCCACCAACACAATGCAGATCAGATGAAATACCTGGACTCTGATTGAAACCAAGCCTGCCCCAGCCTCGTGGCACATGGCAGTTCCACTCGCAAGTGGTTTTCAGTTGTTGGTAAACCAGGATGGATGGAGACTGGGCATATCACAGGCAGGTGAGGCAGTGAGGCAGGTATGAAGGGGAGTTTTCCAAAGTTAAGTATAGTGGAACATGGCATGAGTTGTGTCTCAGCTCCTTCCCTGGCTGTTTTTGAGGCCTGGGCAGGGAAACCTCCCAAGGGAGAAGTGGAACTCAGGCAGGGACCCTCCTTCAGCCCCTCCTCCTGCTGCTTTCCATGTCCCTCACTTTCCTCCTCTGGCTGTGCTGAGCTGCTTGTGTCCCTGCTGTGAACCTCCAAACTGCCTGGCAGGCTTCATTAGCAGCTCGGGGTGCGCTGCAATGTGGCTGCTCCCCTGAAGGAAGGAGGAAGAGGAGGAGGAGGTGATGTCCCTGGTGTCACACTGCTTGCATGGCTCAGCATCCAGGCACAGGAGCTGGTGCCCGTGGTAGGCAGCAGTGGTCTCCAAACAGGATGAGGCCCTTATAGCCAATAAGGTGGTGCTGGAATGTCTGCTCAGACACACCTACACAGCCACATGTTCAGGCTCAGTCTGGTTTACATCTGGGATTTGGGAAAGGAATCTGAAATCTCTCCTGAAGTGTGTAAGCAGCAGCTTTCATTTGCCAACACCACAGAGATATTTAGTGGGGCCATCCATAGCAAGTGACATCCATAATTCCCAACAAATAGCCGCGGGTGCTCGTGTCCTTCACTCAGGGAACCAAAGCAGAGCAGCATCGGAGGCCTCTTTCTCCAAGTTCAGTCAAAAGTAGCCAATAGGTTCAAAACTCTACAGGGAGGGACAGATGGACAGACACACATGTAAACCATGTCAGTAGGAACGTATGGTCCTGCTCAAGGGGGAAATCTGTTCTCCATGCCCCAGCAGCAGCTGAGGATTACAGCGGTCTGGGGAAGCACAGCATCCTCTTCCCTGTCTATGTCAAGCCTCGTGAAGCAGAAACAATTTTGCTGCCCCATGACACTCCTGTGCCCTTACCAAGGGCTGAGCAGAGCGTGGTCCTCAAAACACTCGGCCTTTTTCCCCCATTTTGCACAATAGTTTACAAAAATCCACCAAGAAGAAAATCAGGATCATTAGATATTCAGGGGAGCAATGACTAGAAAGAGAGAAGCAGGCACCCATAAAAACGTGCCACCTTTTAACTTCATACCTCTACCAGTAAAGTATCTAATTATTTCTTAAATGACCCTGATGCTTTTTGCCTCAGCCTCCATGCCTGGTTACCCATTCCACGTATTTATTATTCTTTGCATGAAATAATGCTTCCTGACATCTGTTCCCAGTTTGTTTCTCTTTAATTTCCATTTATAGCACATTTTCCTATCCTCTGACCATGTTAAAATAAAACAATAAGTACGTTTGACACAGTGCAAGTTACTTAAGATCATGAGCCTTCCCTGACCTCGATTTTTCTTTTTTTAAACATGCTCTAAAATGCAGATAAACCCCTCCATATTAATGAACTATGATGAAAAAGCAAGTGGAAAGCTCAAAGATTCATCAGCCACTCAGCATTCCACACCTGTGCCAGCAGCCAGGTACCCGTGGACCAGTGTGGGGATTGGTTAGTAGCTACAGTCCAGTTCCACTCTGTCAAGTATCTGCTGGAGAGAGCAAGGAGCTGTGGGGCTGTGCAATCCTTCCATGAGATGGAGGGGAGAACCAGGTGGCTGTAAGAGACAGGGTGCCAGAGGGACAGGCACAGTAAAGGAAATGTTAATTCCTAATGCAGCGATGCAAATTGGCTTGAGTGATGCTTGCCCTTCTGACCAGGCAGATGGGAAAAGGTGCCTTTCCCTCATTCTGAAGGGATTTTGTGTCCAAGTACAATCTGGCAACTCCACAAGCAATAAATTCACAAGGAGAAGCAATGAGGAGTACTTTAGTTATAGCACAAGGATATTTTATGTTGTCATCTCTATCTTGGTACAAGCCCTCAATATAATTTTAGCTCAGGAGGCGGTTGCTTATGAAGCTAAAATAAAATTGAAAGAATCAATTTAGCCTCAAACCAAATGTGTGTGCACACCTTCAGGTTAAGTAACAGCAAAAAGACTGAGCCACTGCCATCTCCAGCTGGTCCATCACCACCTTATGGACTATGAGGTAGTTCTCCAGTAGGGACCATCATGCTTCATGCTCAAGACAGACCCACTAGGTACTCCTGCACGATAAGCCAGTACGTGTGGTTATACATCCTGTTGTGACAAGGATGTGCACCCCTGAATGGAAACATCTGAAACGGAAAACATTTCTTCTCGGTCCTTTGCAGCAGAAGGGTGGTGGTTGCTTTGCAGTTTGGTGCTAAGGCAGAGAGATGTGGGTGCCTCCACAGCCAAGAGCCACAGCAACCTGGGCAGTTCAGCTCATGGTGCCCTGTACGTACCTTATCTGCCCCTGGAAGCTTTCTTCACATAACTATTTTATCAATAGGGCTTTAACCTGCAAGGTTGCCAAGGACATTTTCCTTTTATCCAAATTCCAAGTTGAACATGAACACACTAGAAACCCTGGGTCTAACCTGGGGCTTTTTGAGGTCAAAACAAACATCATGACAAACAGGACTAAAAGCAGCCAAGTTAAACTGTGCTCTGACAAAGCACTGGCCTCTCAAACAAGCTGTGCAGCTCGGTGCCAGGGCTGCACCACTACAGCTCAAGAGCAGGAACGCGATGAGGGTGGATGGTCTTCAGGGAAGTAGGTCAGAAGTGGCTCTGAAGGCTTGCCAGCAGGTTGCTGGATCAGGCGCTCAGTACCTGCAGGAGGGCTGCTGCTTTGGAGGAACCAGCACCTCCCACAGCCCTGTGGCTCCCCTTATTGCCCCCTGGCTCCCCATGGTGTTGGGTAGGTTTGACTGGATGGGCCAGCAACATTGGCCACCTCACACCCTCAGGATCCATTTAGTCCTTAGCAGCACAGACACTCCCATTACAGAAATGTATGTTTGTGTCTCTGCTCCCTGAACTCGCTGCACTTCACCTATTCTCCTGGACTTTGAACTCAAAGCAGACAAAGCTCACATAGGTGGATTTGTTCAACATAGCCCATGGTTTGGAAGGAAAAACATGAGTCCCCCATAGTCTGCTTGTTTCTTCTGCTCATTTCTTCCCTGCCACAACTGGTCAAATTACCTTTGCTGTTCATCCAACCCAGTATTTACAGCATCTGCATGACTCAGAGATTGACTGAGGGGAAAAAGAGAAAAGCTGTGTTGCACTCGAAGGCCTGATGATGCAAAGCTTTACACAAACACCATTGCTGGCTTGGAGAACAGGCCTGGAGGAGCGGATAGAGAAAGCTTCATAGAGTGACTTAGCCCATACTTGGTTGCAAATGCATTCTGCAGTTATCAGGATTTAACAATCATTAGCTAGATTATGTGCACGAAGAGGAATAATGAAAAAGTACCGAGGGCCATTCATTTTCTGAGTTCCAATCTCTTTATTTGGTTAAGTGGTCTGAGTCAATGAGTTCATGCTCTCCTCTATTTCTGAGAGCTTCTTCAGCATCTGGCTCACCTTGGCCTCATCAAACTCCAAACAGAGGAACTCCGATTCCTACAAAACAAGATTGCAAGAACAACAGTTGAGAAAGATAATGGGTTTTTAGGTATACAATGGAGGCACGACAGCAAATTCTGGTTTCCTGATGATCTGTCCCCCGTGTCCCCTTTTTTCCCGGTACCACTCAAATAACCTCAGGAGACCCAGAAGCTGGCTACACCCAACCGAGAGAGAGCAGTATGTGCCAGTGGCTGTCAAAGAGGACACAGGACAGCTGAGCTCTGCCCACCCTTCCCTTCAGTGCAGGCATCAGTTTGGGTGTCTCCTTAGCTGCAGACTTCTGCAAAACTTGTGGGAATTGAATTATATTTGAGACTTCCACTTTTCTTTCCAATCCGCTGATCCCCAAAGCTCTCGTTGCAGATGCTGGGAACTGCAAAGTGGTTGGAGCCACCGCACGAAGCTCGTCATATACAAAACCCAGATTTTATACAGGAAAAACAAGAATCCAAAACAGAGTCTTGTACAGGACATTCCAGTCAGGAAATTCAGGAGAGATTTGTATTCTCTTATTCACGGGTTCTAGTATCAATATAAACTTAGAAGTGAGTTAAGAAGTATCACCGATTTGCTCTGAAAAGTCCTGTCACATCTTGAAAAGTAGTTATCTCTTGACAAGATGGATATTGAGATGCAGTAAAAGGATCTTTTCAAAAGCCCAGATAATAAAGAAGATATATATATATGTATATATAAAAGAATATGTGTGTATGTATGTAGGAAAACATATATATACGAAAAGTTCCAATAATATGGAACTCATTAGTAAACACCAATGTGAAAAGGTCTCCTGAGATCTCCAGCCCATTAGCCTTACCTACTGCTATGTCTATAGTTACAAAGCATTTCCTACAGTCAATCTGGCAGAAGTAATGTTTGAGATTGCCAGAAGCCTGATTTGTGTCCTAAAGGTCATTCCAGGTGAAGCACCATGAGTGACAGAGAAACAAACTGAAAGTATTTGAAGATGAAAGTGCAGCCGATATGGAGGAGGTTTCCTTATGAGACACCGGAACAGTTTCAGCCATGAGAATCACTGTTTATTATCTTATCTGCTAACAACCAAATCAACCAATAGACCAAGGGGCAGAGCTTTGTCATAGATTTATTATGTGGGTGCTTCTGATCAGAAAGGGTTCCAAAGAACTACAGAGAACTTAGACTGAATGATGTATCAGTAAAGTTCAGTAACAGTCACATAATATATACCATGCAGAATATACAGATGACTACGAGGAAAGACCTTTGTGTGAGCAAGCAATTATGTTCATCAACAGCATCCTACTGGAAACTATTACTGTAGGTTGTGGTTTTGTTTCTTTTTTTTCAGAACTAATCACTCATCTCTATAGTACCACTTAGTACATTCCAAAACATCACAGAAGTAGCGTTAAACATTCAGGATCAATGACAAGAGAGAGATGAAATCTAGGACTTGGAAGCAAGGGCTCTCTCACACAATTTTTCTTGTCCTTGACAAATGGTTATTGACACGTCTTATGGAAATATCTTGTATATAACATCTCTGCAAGCATAATTATAGTAAAGCATAATTACAGCTGATCACTGTGCAGAAGGAAGATGTTTGGTGATGAATTTGACAGCTTAACTCCACAGTCATAGTCCTTGACAGGACAAACTCCAAGGCCAAACTCCTGGTGACATCTCAGGCTTTCCAGCCACAACTGTGCACCTCAAGTCATGAGAGCCCATCAACCAGCTTCCCCAGGCCAGGGTTTGCCCATGCAACATCTTCAACATCTGCATAAGCTGATTTTAGGGTTTAATGACATGGCGAATGTGAGCGGACAGAAGAGCAAAGTGCCCAGCTCTGGTGGAGATGTTTTTACACAAGCCTAAGGCATAAGGAGGACTTTTTTTTCCCCTCCTCTTCAGGTTTTGTCAGTTAAAAGGAATGTAAACTAAGCAAAAGGACACTCTTAGATTACACTAAGGCTCTGCAAGGCACTTTATACAAGCTTAAGTGTACTGACAAAGCATACTTTTATCCATAAAGCAGCTAAAACTTTCCAATGAGGGTTGGATGGTACCTAGTTATGACACTCTCACGTGGACCAATCTAAAACATGACCAAGAGGGCTGTGAATCAGGCTGCTCAGAATTTGGGTTCAGTTTTATTTAATGCCTTGTTAGTTTATACCCTCTACGAAAAAAAGTAAGAAAAAAGAAGACAGAGCTGTGAAATTCAAAACTCCTCATTGCTCGCCTCAGGTGTCCTCCAGGAGCAACACAAATTTGGTACCTCTGCTCCTCCTCAGCAAGAAACACATCATCCTTTTTGATAATTCCTACTGTTAAAAGAAATCTCAGCCCACTTGGAGCCCCTTCAGTTAAGCAAAACCAAAATGGAACAAGTCATTCATTACTTGGAAGTCCTGAAGCATGACACATTGGACTTCAGCTGAGCTCTTCGTGGAGATCGTAGAATCACAGAATGGTTCGGGTTGGAAGGGACCTTAAAACTCATTCAGTTCCAACCCCCTGCCATGGGCAGGGACACCTTCCCCTAGAGCAGGTTGCTCCAAGCCCCTGTGTCCAACCTGGCCTTGAGATGGACATGGTCTCTGGAAAAAGGGCCGTGTATGCGCATAAGCGGGGCCATTAAGTGCATAATCATTGTGCAATGGAAATGGCACATGCATCCCACCTTCAGGCTGGAAAGCCAAGCTCAGTGCTCTCAGAAAGGTGTGGGAATGGACATCCATTTCCTGTGGCTGTCTTGGTTTTCTCCCCACATGCTTTCCCACCCCTCCTCCCACTTCCCTCCTGAGCCTGGGCTATAAAAAGGAACTGCAAAACAAACATCCAAGAAACACAAACTCCCCCCAGCCTCCAATCAGGTCTTCCAGGTTTCTTTCTTTTTCAGTAACAACAGAGTGCTGCAAAAATATTTCTATGAGAGACTAAGAGAAGCACAACTTTATCTCAGTAGTTACAGTTAAACCCATGTATTTTTAGAAAACCAATCCTCACACATTCAAAACTTAAAAACATAAGCAGTTCTCTATTGCGTTAGTGTGAGCAGCTACCTGAAATGGTTTCCAGCAACTTTGATCCATCTTGTATTTTTAAGTTTTAGCTACTGTGTTGAAAAACAAAGATAAACCCTCTGAATTCAGGCATAATTTTATTCGTATCATTTCCACTTGATTCCGGGACAACCTATGACACTCATTCAGGGAACTTAGTCACTGCCTGGACTGCAGCGTAAGTTGGGAGTAAATCTGCTTTGGATCACGAAGTGTCTTGACTAAGGCTTGTTCCATGGGCTGGGGTGGTGGGTTGGGGCATGTCCCAACACAGAAGTGAGGAATTCAGCTTTGTTAGCAAGTGGTGGTCACACATGGGACACTGGTAGGGTTCGGTCAGTGGGGTGCCATGCTGGCCCAAGGACATTGAAGGTTGCTACATGCAAATATTTGCCTACTCAGGTGGAAACACCTTGGACAAAGGTGTGAGAGGCGAGGAGAACCCCCTGCCAAGGGGCAGGAATCACAAACTGCTCAGCAACTGAACAAAGATGCCAAGGTGTTGATGACAGCCTCAACAACTCACAACTCAGGTGGGGTTCAAAGAACTGGGGGCTTTCTTCCATTAATTCAGAGAAGCGCTGCCAGCTACCAGGAGAGCAGGTCTCCATGGTGCAGCAGAGATGTCATGTGCAAGGGGAGAGGGAGCCAACTCCACCTTCACACTGGGAGCACTCTACAGCGTTCAAGGCATGGAGACAGGGAGAAACGCAGGGTTTGTCCAGTTAGATACTATTTTCATATCAAAAGCAGCAGCATTTTACAACTCTGTGCAAGGAGAACACAGGAAATGCTGTGTGCCCATCCTCACCTCTGTGGATTCCAGACATGCCTGGAGTGAGCACAAGCCCACTCACAGCCTTGAACTGGGGTCTCAGAGACCACTGGGCTATTGGTGCCACTATATCCCTGGCCTTGAACACTGCCAGGGATGGGGCAGCCACAGCTTCTCTGGGCACCCTGTGCCAGTGCCTCAGCACCCTCACAGGGAAGAATTTCTTCCTAATGTCTAATCTAAATCTCCCCTCTGTCAGGTTAAAACCATTCCCCCTTGTCCTGTCACTACATGCCCTTGTAAAATCATGTAATATTCTACCATAATATGCCAGGAGCCAACCATGTAGAGTTTTCCTCCCAAACAGCTGCCCCTGTCTCCTCTGCAGAGAAGTCACCTGCAGAGTGCATCTGGCCACAGCTCAACCCACTACCTGCAGCAGGATGTGTGCAGCAGCTCAGGGGAGAGACAAAGTTGTCCCCACCTGCCCAGTGGGGTTTCACCACTCCTCCATGGATGCTGCCACTTCCACTGCACACCCAGCTGTGGGCACCCTCCTGCTGCAGAATGAGGTGCCCAGCATCTTACTCAGACAAGGCTTAGTTGTGTAGCAGGAAAAAGCACTGAAATACATAGAAGGACCACCTTTCTTTGGAGGATTGCAGGCACACCTATACCTCTGAAGAATACATGTCTTATGTTCAATCCTAATAAGTTATTGAGGGGGATGTTTCAGATATAAATTGAATGTAACACATTCAAATTGTTTATTTTCAGGTTGGACGGGGCTTTGAGCAACCTCGTATGCTGGGAGGTGTCCCTGCCCATGGCAGGGGGGTTTTAAGTGGATGATCTCTAACCCAAACCATTCTGTGATTCAGAAGAAACTCAAGGATATATAAAGCCACGTTACAAGCTAACCAAACATTTTCTTTCAGACAGAATTATCTCCGTAAACACAAACCTGAAAACCATCTCTGACTTTTACTGTAAGTGCACTAAAGAAATTGCAGGCTTTGCTTACATCAGAGCAGTAGGGTTAGGGTTAAATCAGCAATGTATTAACACCAGATGAGTACCTTACAAGTCACAGTACAAGCAAATCAGGTGGCAAATGGAAAAGCCAGTGGGGGATAAATAAAACAATCCTGGAGAAAGCTGCTGGTGTTGCAAGGACCAGGTCACTAAGGCATCACTAGGGCATCCTAAGGCATTTCACGAGCCTCAACCTGTGGTCAGGTTGCACCAAGCATGACAGCAAACACGTGGGAATTCAGAGCATGCTCATCTCCTACAGCAACACCCACGAGCAGAAACAAATGTCGCTTTGTTTCCAAGGCATTAATTAAACAGAAAAGACAAAATACTGATTTCAGAGTAAATCCGCGGGTTTTCTTTTTTCCACTTTTACAAATGAGTCTCAAGATATTGCTTATCTGGAGTAAAAGGAAACATGTGCATGGGCTTAGAGAGAACACGCTCCAGCAGCACGAGTTAGGGTTACCAAAAAATCTCCTTGTGAAGAAATACTCCAAATTTGCTAATTCCATTTAAATACTATTTTAGTAAAACACCTTCAGGGATGACCCTGTAAGTAATACCCCAAGTCACAAGTGTAATGGTATTTCAACAGGAAAATCAATAATGGCCAACTACCTTATCGGCTCCGATTTCCTCCTTGCCCGCTCTGCACCAGAGCGGGTTTGGCCTATGCCAGTGTGATCCAGCTTCCCATTCTCACGACCAAGAACTGCACATTCTCAGTTGTCCCTTTTTAATTTTTTAATCACTAAAAGATTATAATTGTAGCTGAAAAGAAAGTGTTTGGAAATAGCCAGTGAGGAAACCCAGAGAACTGGCAGAGACCTCGCAGCAGTAATTGCACCTTAACTTTGCAAATAACAAGAATACAAACCAGTCAAAGTCCTGTAGACTTGCTTTACGTGTTGCTCCACCAGGGTCACTTGGGTAGTTTTTAAGTCGATAGATTGAAAGCACAAGGTGGCTTTGGTCAATCCTCAACACCTCAGCACTGCTGGGAGCAGGGGGAGTGGAGGCAGCTCTAAGCAGGGATAGTGAGCTGCCTGTGGAGCCCACTGGCTCCAGTGTTAAAAGGGAACTGGCAAACAGCCTCAGTCATGCCAGTGACCTGGCCACTGCCTGAAGGTATTAATAGCATGCTCCATGTTAGAGCTATTTCTCTAACACAGACAGAAACAATATTACCTTCAAGGTTTAGCTGGAGCTGCTTAGAGGCTTGCATGACAAAGAAAAGCTAATTTTAATTAAAAGAAATAAGGGAGGGGGGGATTTAAAAACATAAAAAAAAATAAAAAAATTCCCCCACCCCAAAAAAAACAAGAGAAAAGAAATAATAATAAGAAAATCCCAGTATAATCACAGAATCATGGAACAGTTTGGGTTGGAAGGGACTTTAAAGCTCACCTGGTTCCAACCCCCTGCCATGGGTAGGGACACCTTCCACTAGACCAGGCTGCTCAAAAACCCAAAATAACCCAAAATTCAAACTGGAAATTAGACACATTTTAAACAGGGAAAAGACTCATTTTCCTTGGAAAACACACATCTGAAAGTCATTTTGCAAGGATGCTGCCAAGTTCTATTGCAGAAGCTCCCTTCATTGCAGACTACTCTTACTCATTACTGTGGGAATTTGCTATTGTACTGTCTGGTGGCAGAAAATAAATAAACCCTGATAAGTAAACCCTGATAAACTCACCTCAGCATTATTACCACTATTACTTGCTTCCAAACCTTTCTTTGGAGGGCCTCTCCTTGACACCTGGTGCACACAATTCAGATGTGACTCACCAGGGCTGCGTGGTTAAGAGGTGTTGGGTTTTGCTCTACTACATTGTGCTTTCTGCACGACACAAACCCACATCCCTCTTCCCATGCAAACATCTGTGGTAGCTGCTGCAGGAACGTCAAAACACACAGAGAGCTACACCTGATCTTCTTGTAGAGCACTGGGGTGGAATATTCCTCACAGCACTGAGCACTTCCTGGCTGCTCCAGGTTTGCTTCTACAAGGAATAGTTGCTCACACCATTCCTAGCAGGACTGGGGGGAGAGAGAGAGAGCAATTACCTGTGTAATTCATGCCAAAAGAAGTAGTAAAAGATAATGTGTAAGTTACCATGACAATGTTCTCGGAAGTAGGAAAACATGACCCAAAAAGAAAAATACTGAATTTGAGCTTATGTCTTCCTCAGAAATCAGGGTAACACCACACTGAACTGGGTGATTCATGCTAAGGGGAAGTATTTTGTGTCAGAGGTTTGTGAAAGCGATTTATTTTTGCTGTTTAGATTCTCAGCTTGGTAACACCTGGTAAATGATAAGAAGAAAAGAACCCCCCAAAACTGGGCTGTCACAAGCCAGTGCAGGGCGATGAAAGTACGAGATGCTGCATCAAATCTGCTATCACATTGCATCACTCGTGATCCCCCTGCGAACCTCAGAAGTTATTCTTAGATTCATTAATATTCTGCAAGATACACTGGGGCACAGGATAATGACAGCAATGTCTAGATAATTCCAGAAAATTTGGAACGGATCCACTGATCTCATATGACCACATTTCTGACAATACTAAATCCATTACTTTTCATTCAATGCAGAGCTATTTTTGCCACAAGCCTATAATCACAGCCTTCAAAAACTCTAAGGTAAAGTGCAATTCATTTCCATAATACTGTATAAAATAAAGCACAAATATTTGTAACTGAAAGTGCCTTCTAATTCCCCTCCATTATTTTGGTATTACATGAATCAAGAATCTCTTAAGCAAATGATTACTACAGCTCCATAGAAAAGAACAGTTAACCCGCTTGCAGGTTTTTTAATACTTTTAATGTAACATCAAGCCTGTAATATCACAGATTAAACAGATAAAGGATTGTAGAAACTGGAATAATTCCAGGAGCATAAGACTAGGTCTCTGATACTGCACACCAAAGGTAATGTCATTGCTTTTTGTTAGCAGCTTACTGAAAATAGTCTACGTCGTCTTTTATGCCTTATACATGAAAAAAGAGTATTTACAGATGCAGAGACGCACATGCTTTAACCTGCCGGTCTGTACATTTCTTTTAGAAGCACAGATTTCTTTTCAGAAAGTGTTACAGGGAATTAAAAAACCAAACCAATCCATATTTTAATCAGTGTAACTAATTAGAAGGATGCTTACACTGTCATTCTTACGCGTTTCACATCAGAGACTTAACAAGAATAACAAGAAGAAGAAAAAAGACAGCTTGACACTTTTATGCAAGCTTTATATATTTTCTATATGGCTATGCTGTTTTCAACCTGGTGCTAAGAACTTGCATTGACTTCTGCAAGCCTTCCAACTTCTCTTCTTGGTTTTTGTAAAAAATCACTTCAATTTGTACCCATTTCCTTTTTTTGAACTGCTTTAACCTGATGTATTCTCCATATCCTGCCCAGAGAGCAGCATCCTGCCCTGTGTGCTCCCCCCCCTCCACAGACTCTGTATTAGAGGGGTTACTTACCCATGCCTCCATTAAAACTATTACACCACACTGCACAAATACAGAGGCTGGCAATGAACAAACGCTGGACGTCCAACACGGGTAATTACCCTGCGTTTGTGATCTCCTGTTTCTTTTCATTAGTGAAAGAGTGCTCAGTCATAACCGCTGTGTTCCAGATGCTGCAAGGACACTGCTCATTCATTATGGATGTTGATTAGCCCAAACCCGCAGCTGGTTTGGAGAAAACACTCTGAACGTCTCTCCTACAAGAGCAAAACACATTCAAATTCCCTAAATGCTGAGCCACTTTGTACAGCAACTTTCTGTGGCCAGAAGGGAAATGCTATAAAAGCCACAGCTCTGCTGGTACCAACACAATACAGAAGACAAGACCTGTACATGCTGACAAAATGCAAATTTCATTCTCATTTATGGATGACTCACTGCAAGATTATACCTGCAGCTTTTTATGTGGGCTTATCTGATTGATTGCCACTTGCTCAGCTTGCTTACCTGGTTCCTCCAACACCCTTTTATAAGGTCTTCAGGTAGCTGAGACTCAAGTTACCCCACAAATGCCTTTCCAAATCTGCTGCGGTCACTGGACATCACAGGAGGTTAACAGAATGGAAACCCTGTTATGGCTCTCCCTCGCTGAAGAGCAGCCTATGTTTAAATGTATATAACACACATAGTAGTTTGGTCTCCTGTCTCTTTACAGTTCAAGTCACTGAATATAAAACTGAATTTGATAAGGAATTCCCAGTGATTTCTTCACTCCTGTAGTCAACCAGCTTCATAAATGTGGAGTGACTGAAATGTGTTAATAGTAATTGCTTAAAAATAGCCTGGTTTGTCCTCCTGAGCCCCACATGCCAACACTGAGCACCAATGATAAGGTTGCAAAGTCAGTCAAACCCATGAAGCTGCATCAGCTTCGTTTCAGCACTTGGTAAGCCAGCAAAGAGATGCAGAGCCTAAAATCCCTCTGGTGTAGCCACAGTCTGAGATACCTACCCCCTTTTTCAGAAACCTGCAGTATTTTAATAGTGCTCCATACCTTTTCAACACAGTTCTAACCACCTGTGGCTGTAAGCACATGGTTCTCTGCAGATTTACCTGCATTTGCCTCTGGCACCCAGAAAATGGGGAACATCTCATTTGGGAAATGACCCTGCAGTGCTCAGCTGTGGCCAGCCTCACCAAGCCTCGCGCCAGGGCTTTGCAGACTGAGGTCTGGCTTACACGTGAGGTTGTCTCATACCTTCTGGCAATGCCCCTTGGGTAGCCAGTTCATAAGCCTGCACTCAAAGCTGGGTACCTACAGCAGTGCCTACCGCTTCCAGAGGCTGCATTACCACTCTGGAACATGCTCACTTCAGGCAAAATCCTCTAGGAACTGAGCTGCTGAACAAAATCTCTATCAAGGATGCACAAATAAGATTTTCAGAGGCTCATAAATACATGGGTTTTTTCCTCACAGTCTTGATCTTGGAGATGGACAAGCAGTCTGGGAAGGATTCAGCCTGGCATGGGAAATACTGATCATGTAAGTTGGTCAAAGCTGAAGGTGACTAAATGTAGTGTTGGGTAATTATAACTAAAAGCAATGCCATCACTGTTGCCTTCTTTAGATAGGAACAGAGTTGCAGCAGGATAACAAAAAGTCTTAAGATCTAACTCCCGGTGCAGGAATGAAAAGCAAGATGCCTTCCGAAAGTTCTGAAAGAACTGAAAGAATAATGCAAAAGGAACCCCTCCAACTCTTTTCCAGCCCTACAGACACTATTTTGACACAGAAAGCACATCAGGACTGTCTTAGTCGAACTCCAGCATCTTTGAAAGAACAGCTGAGCTCAAGAGTTCTTTCAAGCCCTAAACCAAGGCCACAGGATGTTTAAGAGGGGCATTTATCTCCTGCTGCCTGAACAGCTTGAAGTAAATAGGTGTAACAGCATGCAAAATAAATCACCTGCTTAGTCCATTAACACTTTCTTGGTGATGCTGGTATGCAACTCTGGTTGGGTCTTAAGCCCAGTTGTTATGTACAAGAAGGTGTAAACACACAAAGAGTTAAATCACCACCTAAAAAATGCATTTGCTTTCTAACTGTTCTTGGCACAAACTTTGTTTCCATTAGGAAAGCTTAAAATACCTCTCTGCAGATCGGCTGCAGAGATTTCTATCACTTCGTGTGCATATTAGGGAGAAAGCCTGGTCTTTCCCATCCTACAGGCATGGCTATTTCCTCCTTGCAGGTAAAGGGCAGTACAGGTCTAGAGAGCTGGGACTCTTCAAGGGCAAGGATTATTAAGGGAGAATTTAGGAAGAGTTTATTCAAGGGCTTGTGGTCAATTTCTGAAAATCACAGAATCACAGAACAGTTTGAGATTTGAAGGGACCTTCAAATCTCATCTAGTCCAACCCCCGTCAATGAGCAGGGACATCTTCAACTAGATCAGGTTGCCCAGAACCACATCCAGCCTGCCCTTGAATGCCTCCAGGGATGGTGCATCCACCACCTCCCTGGGCAGTCTGTGCCAGTGTTTCACCACCCTCATTGTAAAGAATTTCTTCCTTATAACTAGTCTGAATCTTAATAGACCAGTCATCACTGGACTAACCCCTGTCTGGGAGATGGTACATAAAAGCTATGTGGAATCATGTTAATTCTGTAACAAACACGGTTGCCAGTTCCCAATCATCCTAAAAGTGTAAATTAGACTGAAAATTTCACATTATTTTTCCTCCTTCAGAAGAAAGCTTTTGGGAATCCTCTGCAACGCCAGTGTCTGTCATGGGATGCACTCTTAGGGAAATAAAGGCTGAACTATTAAGTTTAACATTTATATGTATCTTTCTCCATGTGAATGTCCCAGTGCATGCCTATGGATATCTGGCTGGGCTTAAGAGGTTTTAAAAGAAAGAAAATACAGTGAAAGCTGCAAATGTCACCAAAGTGTACAGAGAAGCAGATAAAGACAGCATTAAAAAAATAAATTAAATTACCTTTATCACTGTGAGATTTGTATCAACACGTGTTTAAAAAAATAAAGGAAATACACTGTATTTCTGGCAGGGCATCAGGCTTTCATTTTCTTAATCATTCTCTAGCTCATCTCAGCTCCCGCACCACTGGTAGTCTTTCCCCTGCCGGTGCTCACAAGGGTACCAGTGATGAGAAAGCTCCATCATCACTTATTTGAGCTCTGTCTGCTGTGTCAGCTCTTCATTAACAAAGAGTCTCTTGCTGGAACCGCTGCAAGGTGATGTACTTTCCTCCAAAAGTCCCCTGCAGGGCACCTTAAAGGGTAAATGTCCTTCCTCAGTTGTGCTCGTTGCCTTCCTGTGCTGATCTGCATTTTTCTATTTCTATCTCGTTTGACAGCTGTACTTGTTTTCTTGCACCATATTTTGTTTGGTTGGTGTTTTTAAGCCTGCTCACAGAGCTGAAATGTCAGTCTAGAGCTTTCTTCATCCATGTTTAATACCTAGGCTAGTCTCTGGTTTTTCAGTCTTGTAGCACCTGATTGCAATATGAAATTAGTCTCTGAAAAAGACAGCCCTTGCTAGAAGGATTGTCTGCATTTACCCTAAATTTGGCTTCTCCAGTGAACATTAAGCAGACCTGGAATTTGGATTCATCACATTTTAACCTCCCTATTATCTAACATGGGACTCATGCAGCATCACAAAAAAAAAAAAAAAAGAAAAAGAAAAAGAAAAATCAGGCATCATCCAGCATTGTAAAAAAACCCTTTTCAAAATCAAGTTTAAGTATTTTGTGGTATTATTTACCATTTTCTTAAATGTATGGGAAAGTACCATATTATAACATCAAACCCTCCATGCTACTGGGCATGTGTTTGTTTTAGGGTATCATCAACACTGGAGTTTGCAGACTGTGCATTTAGTTAACTCTTAATTACATAAGGAAATTTCTCTGCTTTTAACCTAACTGTTTATTTAATCAAATCAGTGTCAACCACGTTCCTCTGTTACCGCAGTATTTACCGGCAGGGAAATGGGAATGAGCTGTGGGGTTAAGGAGTCTTGGGTGACATGGACTAGTGTGAGGCGTCCCGGCCCATGGCAGGGGGGTTGGAACTAGATGACCTTAAGGTCCTTTCCAACCCAAACCATTCTGTGATTCTATGATTCTATACCAACTACACAGATACAGTTTAAGTACTCTGCATTTAAAAATAATCTCACAGTCAAAACCTGAGCAGAGGATACCTGACCTTTAGGAGGCTGCGTGACTTGGGATCCTGGTGTATTCTGGCTGACAGCACTATCAGCCTGCAGCCTTAATAACTTGGTTAGCATCCCCAAAACAGATCTCTCTTGCTCCCTCACAGCTCTTTAATGTTTTAGTTTGTGTGTTATATAAAGGATTCAAGTGCCCATTAATGTCCTGCCTGAAAGTATTGCACCAAATATAAAAGCTGAGTGGAAATTAATACTCTAAGACAGTTCAAGTGGCTGTATTTTCCATGACAGCAGGCAATGCTGACTCCTGTTGATGGCAATTGCTAGATATTGGCTTTTCACCTCCAATCTGTCTTCAGCCACGAACACACGTCTCAAAGGAGAGACTGGAGACTCTGATAATCTACTACTAAGACTGAATCAGCATTCTGAATAAGATGTGTTTGAAATCTTCTTTTCTGCTCTTTTCTGAACAGTGTGTACTTGTCCTGTGGTCTAAAAGGCACCTGGATTGCCTGGAAGGCAGCAGATGAGGGGAGTAGAGGGCATGTTGCTGAAACACTTCAACACACAGAGCTGACCAAAAAGGACAACGGTGTTTACTTTGGTTGCTGCAAGTTTTGCAAGTGGTTAGTAAAAGCCATGCAAATCTGCTGGCTGGCATCTCTGAACAGTGACACGCTCTGCCCTCAAAAAGCCCCGTGTCCCAAAAGTCCCTATATTCTTGCACCTAAGATCTTAGATCAGCACAACCCAGCTACAGCAAAGAATTTGTGACCACAACATGGAATTTTTCATAAACTAATTTTTCAAGGGCATCTGTTTATGTGCATCTACCCCTGCTGTGTTTACAGCACCACAGTGATGCCAGACAGACATTTGCTCCAGGGTATTTTACCGCCTAGAGGAGGAAGAGCACAAAGCCTGGCGGCATCCTCACAGGCACACACACCAACACCGCCATCCCCATCTTGTTACAGAAACATTAACCCTCTGTCCCTGGCACACTGACGCATCACACAAATCCCGAATTACACACAAATATGCCTCGAAATGGAGAGTGAAAAGAGAAGGGCTCATCTAAAAATACAAAACCAATGTACCAAAGGCTTGAAATTATGCCTGCAGTTGATGCGTTCAGCTGGGTTTTCGTCTTAAAAGATGTAACGAGACACAGTGGTCAGGCCAAACAGGCTTTTTTTTGCTATTTTTACAGCATGTATCCATACCCTTTCCAGTGATCTGAAAATAGAATTTATGGGGACAAAAGGGACTACTCAAGAATTACGTTGCCCCTGCAAACACATATTCTCAGCAGGACCGAAATAACTATACTTGTTTCTTTTTAGTAATTCGCATGTATGAGCTTATATGGGGGGGGGAAAGCCAGATTGGAAAGAAAATGTTTTATTTCATTTTTGGTATTTTTTTTCCCTTACTTCTTTTAGAATGCAAACTGCTGTCTTTACGTTCACCATGAGTAACCTCCCACAGAAGGGAGGGCAGCCACATCTCTGAGTCCAGCCTGTTTTACAGCCCCTCATTCACTGCTGCTGTTGCCGTTTCAAAGCCTCGGGACAGGCATTGCACTCGGATTTATCAGCAAAACAGCAGCTCTTGCTGCGTGTGGTGCAAAGCCCACTAAAGATAGTGGGAATCTCTGCACTGACTCCAGTGACCTTTGGATCAAATGCACTAAAATATCACTGTTACGTGCCAGCAGGGAGCCACTGGAGGTATATAGCTCTCTGCTGAAGGAAGGGAGAAGCCACAGATTTACATTTTTCTTCCCTCCCCCCTTTTCTTTAACACATAATATGTCCTTGGTAATATTTGCTGCATGATACTTAACTCCTTCCCCAACCCCCCCCAGTCTTTTTCCTTACCTAAGAGGAAAAGCAAAGGCTCACGGTGAAAGCTGAAGCTCTCGGTGCAATCCTGCAAAGAGGTTAGTGTGGGAGGACACTTATGTCTGTGCAGAATCCCATTGAAGCCAAGGGGCCGCAGGCTCTGCCCACACAGCTCTGCCTCAGCTAATATTACAACTTTGTTTTAGTCAAGCTGCAGTTTCAAAACTCATCCTAGAAATCAGTACAGGCAATAGAGTATGAACTGTGCACCACGGTCAGTGCACCACACCTGCATCCATCTGTTTAAAAGTTTAATTAGGACAGATAAGGACACCAGTTCTCAATGCGATCCCAAAACCAGCTTTGCCATAAAGTCTGTTTTAACACACGGCACTTCATAGTCTTCTAGACAGAGACAAGCATCATGTTGAACCGTGTGTCTTCTAGAAATAGAAAAGATTAAAAGAAAAGTTATCTAATTTTGGTTGACCTCTTGTTCTCAATTCAAGGGCAAAGTGGTACTGAAGTGGAAATCATTTCCATAACTGAATTGCAGAGCAGTCATTTAACAATTAATAAGTGATCCACTCAGCATATGAAAACTGAATATGAAAATAAGCATGTGAGAACTGGAGATACCTCTGCACAAAGAAAAGCTGCAGCTCCTCCACGTCAGATACTTAATTGATTCTCTCTTTTTCTCCCCATGAACAAGGGGAGGAGAGGGCGATGAAATATAAAAGAACTTAACCACTTCTCCTGAGGAAAATAGAGATGATGTGAATGGCTCATTTAGATTTCTGTGCTTTTGAAGCAGAGAAGTCTCTCTTTTTTTTTCTCTCCACAACAGCAACCTTTCTTTTTCGGTCTGCATCCACAGTTTGGACATCAGCATTTAGCAGAACAGATGCATTTCTCATTGGAAGTAAATCTGTAACACCACAGCCTATTTCTCCTGCATCAACAAAATGTAAGACTTGTGACCAGTTCCCCTTGGTCATCACTCTTGCTGTGGGACTGTGAGAAATAGGATGTGCTTCACCTCCTCCCTGTTCCTGTGATCAGACTAAACATGTCCTCCTGGGAGGTCTTGGCAGTGCTGGGGTAATGGTTGGACTTGATCATCTTGAAGGTCTTTTCCAACCTGATTCTTTAAGCTTGCTTTTATCTGAACTGTTGCTGAATGCCCAATGGAGATTTCCACTGACCATCCAACACTCGCACCCCTGGTTTTCCGTTCCTTCACAAACCTTTACAGTACACACAGACTGCTCAGAGTGGTTTACAAGATCCAAATGTCTCCTCCGAAGCATCATTCTGCCTCCCCTCTGGAGATGTAAAACCAAATTCATCTTGGCTGTATTAATCAGCAAGGCTGGGTTCAACTCACGTTAGCTGCTGTTTGTATCTACCACAAAACCATAGTGATTAATTTCTTGGAGCTTGTCAAACTGTTTGCAGGAAGAGTACAGCACGATGCATGGGTAGCGCTGGAGACACAGAGGTGTGCATTGGCAGGGCTGGGAGGGGAACACTGGCATGAGCTTGCCTGCATTCTGCATGATGCAAAGCCAAAAGTGGCATTTCGTTTTCAGAAGGACTAAGTTCACTCATAAATTGAAAACCAAGTTTGATAAAGAAGTTGTAAGAAAAACAGACATGGTGGCATGCTGGGCTTACTGCATTCATTCTGCTCCACTGTAGGCTTGGTAATGTACCACTGGACATTATAAAATATACCTTTATTTCCTTGGATAAATGGATTATCCTGAGATAAAGTATGCCGGGAAGCAGCTTTACATTTGGCACAGCCTTCCTCCTCACAAGCCCAAATAGCAGTTTTGGAAACAAGTTATAGACACATAAAGGTATTTTCTAAAATACCAACCTGGGTTATGAAAAGGCTGTTCATACTATAGAGCTCCTGAAGTAACCAGCGAGTGAAGATGGGATTTTTTACCTCCTTTTGACTGATCCTCCAATAAACAAGTTCTCGAGAACTCAGCATTACCATTTAATGAGTTTGTGCAACTTCTGTATGCACCCATTTAACAATGGACAGTAATTAAATGCTGATAAAACACTTTAGCTTCACATTACAGACCCCAGCTTCTCATTTCAAACCAGTGCAGTGGCAGCAATAGGTTTTTGTTTGGGTTTTTTGTTGTTGTGGCAGCAGAGCAGGGGAGGACACTGGTCACCATGAACATCCTCTGCACCAAAAAAGTAACAACACAAGAGTAACTTCCAAAACAATTAACTTTCACCATAACTTTTAACAAAGCCACTCAGTCACATGAAGAAATCAAATACATCTTGTGTGTGTTACAAAACCAGAACAACACACCCTTGCTGAAAAACATCCCCAGAGATGCTTTCCAGAAGATACTCTTCTCATGTGCTGTTGAATCCTGTGCTGCTGCCAAGGGGTTGTGGCTTGGATTCAGCCTGGGTCTGTAGTCACACTCAGTGGTCAATCCTTAGGAGCAACTTCATGGATGTGTCTGAAGTTCAGGCAGTTGAGGGCTCTACATGACTTCCCCTCAAGAGAAAAACCAAATAGGGATGAGAACAGACCTGTCCGTGCATCATTTGAAACAAGTGATGAAGCATTTCCCTTGCTGGAAACCCCTCTCACATGGTACCCTCAATGGATAATGCACTTTCCTCCCTCCACTGTCCTCTAGTGCTGCTTTCGAAGAATGTGTGCCAGGGAATTCCCACCATGAAATCTCCAAGAAAACCAAAGTCTTCCTGAAGAGGACACTAATTTTAGTGCTCCCACTACAGATGAGCCTCGAAACCATGGCACGGTACTTGTACTGCATCAGTGTAAAGAAGTTAAGGAGGAGGCAAGAGGCCATGTTAAAAAACCACCCAGACAGTGTTTTCCAGCTGGACCAGTCCTCCGTTGCTAGTTTTCAGCTGCCTTGGACTCTCTGTCTCAAAATGGTCATGAATAGGAAATAATAAGCAAACACAACATCTCCATTATTCCGACCATACGTTGCACATCCTTTGTGAGCAAACCGACCAGGACTTTTTAAAATTGTGGTGAAGTGTATTTTTAACTGTTACTAAAGATACAGTGAGTCATTAATGATCCGGGCGCCAGAAGAATGTGCCTTCTGGAGTCATCACTGCTCATTATTTCAAGAAAACAATTAGTCAAAATTAAAAATGAAGCCCTAGAGCTTCCAGGAACTGGATACTGTTCTTTGAATCATTCATGAACAGGGTGAAGACAATAAAGGCCATCTGGACCATCCCCTCACCCTTTTGTAATGGGTATAATAAGCGGAGACAGTTTCATCACTAAGGGACAATAAAAATATAGAAACCCTTCAGGAGCTCTGAATGGGGAGGATGGAGGGATGTAAACACTGAAAACTGATGCTTATTTACTGACCTGGCTGAGTTAAACTCCAAGCTACATACTTTTTATTTTTAAACAAGAGTCTTAAACATCAAAAAATACCAGCCTGAGAGGAATACTCACACTGGAAATAAGTTCAAATAAAACCCCCCGCAGTGTCTAAAACTGGGATTAGACTTTTAAATGACAGCACAGGGATAGAAGATAGCATATTACCAGAAACAGAACAGAACTGAAGCCATTTCTTTCCATTAAAAAATGAATCACCATACTTTTCCCCAGCTATAACCCATTTGTCTGACTATAATGAGGAGCTAGCATTTAATGTTCTATCTCTGCAGATTCACCCACTAAAATATGACTACTGCAGGAGCAAAAAGACCTTGGTACCTGCATCTAAAGCACTGGTAGCAGTGTCTAAAGTTCTTCAATCTTAGAATAGCCACATCCGTAAGGACAGATGCACTCTGCTTGATGAGATTTACTGCTATCAGATAAAATGGCCAGAAAAGCAGCTTTACTAATTTTTTGTCTTAGGTAAAAGCTCTAATCACTGTCCTCTTAGTTTTCAGCTACAAAGGACAAAACTGAGGGGCTTCTGCTGATGGGGTTTTTTTGTTTGTTTTTGTTTGGGGGTTTTAGAAAAAATCCCAAACCAAACAAACCCCAAACCCCAAATATCTTTGGAGTTTCAGTTACATCATCCCTCCCCACACTCTCAGTGACCCGAGAGACACATTGCCGCAGCAAGATCTCACTGCAGATGCAGACATGTGCCATCAGCTGACAGCTTCAAAAGAGGGGAATCGAACAGTGCAGTTGCTCACCTGGGTCTGAATTTACTTATGGAAAGAAAAAAAAGACCATTTTCCTCAAAGAAGGTTTGGGGATTCTGGACTGTGGACGTCAGGGGATGTTTTTCCCTAAAGATACCTTTCAATTTGCAGCTTTTTGTGCTTAGTCTGTGATCGACTTTTTCCTCCTGTCACAGGCTCTCCCTGACATGGCTTGTCTCTGTGTGATTCAGAGCAGGCATCTTGAGACTTCACTGACAGCAGGAAACACCATTTTCTAAGTGGAAAAAACAAATCCTCCACAAAGCTGAGTTTCACATCTCTTCTTGGAAAAGGTGGCATCAGTGCCCCTAAAAAATCATAGAACCGTTTTAGGTTGGAAGGACCTTAGAGATCATCTAGTTCCAACCCTCCTGCCACAGGCAGGGACACCTTCCACTAGAGCAGGTTGCTCCAAGCCCCTGTGACCAACCTGGCCTTGAAAATAAATAATTTGAATGTGTTATACTTGAAACATCCCCCTCAATAACTTCTTGCTGTCATTGTCTAACGGCGAACGGCTCTAATGCCAGTGCTAAAAGCACAGAAACATTATAAATGTACAATGAGGCCTGAGAAGAGCAGCTTGCTGTTCTGTGGCTTAAACATCACACTTCTGTTTGCAGCCCAGAATGTCCCATAATGTGATAAGCAGCTGGTTGAGGATTAAATCTAACACTAAATCTAATGCATCTTCCTCTTTTTCACAGCAGTGGAATACTCTCTCTGGTCTTGATCTTGCATCATCAATATCACAAGCTTCTCTGTTTTAGCTTTTCTGATTCATACCTCATTCTACAGAAATAGAGAAGACTACCACATGTCACTTTGATTACAATACCCTGTCTTGGGACTGCCTTTGATGTATGTTTAAGGCATCTTTACTTTTCAATTGCAATCCAACATGTGCTCCTTACAAGGTAACCATGTTATCACAGCGAAGAGAGCAGAAAAAAAAAACATTGTAGAAGAATGGCATGTATTGTTTTAAAAAAAAAAGAGGTTGTTTCTTCTGCCTGATCTCCCTTCGTTGCTTTCCATTAGCAGTTTGGTAACTAGAGATCATTTCTTACAACACATTTTCAACACACCTAATGTAGCATGTTTTATTCTGGAATCCTTGAACCACTGTCAGGAGATGAGGGAAAGTTAATGAAGAAAACTGATTTCATAGTTTTGCTTTGGAGCCACCCTCATGTGATACTTCCAAAGGGTTCAGTAAGTCCTGCAAAGTATTATGGGCTCCACAATTCAAAAAAGATGATCCCATGCTACAACCACCATCCCAAGACTATAATAAATGGAAGGGGATTAATACCAGCACATGCTACACTCATTTTGAGATCATGTCACTTCTGTCCCTAATACTGCTGTTCATTTTTAGGGTACATTATCACAGACTGGTTTGGGTTGGAAGGGACCATAAAGCTCATCCAGTCCCAACCCCCTGCCACAGCCAGGGACACCTTCCACTAGATCAGGCCGCTCCAAGCCCCTGTGTCCAACATGGCCTTGACCACTGCCGGGGATGGGGCAGCCACAGCTCCTCTGGGCACCCTGTGCCAGCGCCTCAGCACCCTCACAGGGAAGAATTTCTTTGTAATGTCTAATCTCAATCTCCCCTCTGCCAGGTTAAAGCCATTCCCCCTAGTCCTGTCCCTACTGGCCCTTGTAAAAGATCCCTCTCCAGGCTTCTTGTAGCCCCTTTAGGTACCAGAAGCTGCTCTAAGGTCTCCCTGGAGCCTTCTCTTCTCCAGGCTGAACAAGCCCAGCTCTCTCAGCCTGTCTCCATAGCAGAGGTGCTCCAGCCCTCGGAGCATCTTCATGGCCTCCTCCTGACTTGCTCCAACAGCTCCACATCCTTCTTACATTGGGGGCCCCAGAGCTGGACGCAGGACTACAGAGGAGTCTCACCAGAATATAGTAGAAGAGGAGAATCCCCTTCTTTGACCTGGTCATGCTGCTGGTGACACAGCCCAGGACACGGTTGGTTTCTGGGCTGCAAGCACATGCTGCCAGGTCATGTTGAGCTTCTCATTGACAAACACCCCCAAGTCCTTCTCCTCAGGGCTGTTCTCAATGGAGTCTATGCCCAGCTCATATTTTTGCTTGGGGTTGCCCTGACCCAGGTACAAAACCCTGCACTTGGCCATGTTGAACCTCCTGAGGTTTGCTCTGCAAACCACCTCTCCAGCCTGTCAAGGTCCCTCTGGATGTCATCCCTTCCTTCCAGTAGATCAACTGCACCACTCAACTTGGCGTTTTTGGCAAACTTGCTGAGGGTTTACGCAATCCATGTCCCCAGTAAAGATGTTAAATAATGGATCGAGCATTGAGCAATAATGGCAGATCAGTCCCTCTCAAATGTAAACCCACGGCATTTAATAGATGCAGTATTTAAAAAACTACTGGTGGATCTGCTGGTTAATATTTATATCTCAACTAAAAGCAGCTTTGGAAAGGCACTTTTTCAGCCACATGTACCAATGTTACTGATTAATGTGCTTTTGCACGAAGAGAGGAGGAACAGGTATAGCAAAAAGAAAACAATAGTAGGAAAAAGGCTGTTAGGGGAAAAAATGTGTAAAGGTCAAAGAATGGAGAACTGGTCCATCCTTAGCGCTAGTAAGTGTAGCAGCTTACAGGAAATGAAGGATGGTACAGTTTCATTTTGGGAGAAGACAGTGTGCCAGTCATTACAAAACTCCACTACAGTGATTTTCCCACTTACCAAATTGGTCCACAGAAGAAAATTTTTTTCAGGTGCTTTTGCTGCCTTTCATTTGATGTTTTCCAACCCTAACCACTCTGTGATTCTATGATTCTATATTTTTGTAGGTGACACAACCAGGCAGCACTCTTTGAAGTAAATACACAAATGTTTCTTGTTGGGAAGGAAGAAAGCCCCTTTAAAAACTTCGGTGCTCCTTTTACATCACTAACATCAGGCACTACAGATGTAACTGCCTAACACACATAAAAGACTGGCTAAAGAAATCGAAATTGGCATGTATTTTCTTCTTCTTTCTTTTAGCGAACAAGCAGACGTGACATGGCATCTAAATGAGCCATCAGATACTTCATTTCCATGAAGCACAATACAACTTGGGCAGGAAAAACAAAATCTGAAGCAGCCTTGAAACAAAATCTCCTATCTCAGAAATACTCTTCAATACCTTAGCATAATTTTGAAGGTTTGTTAGTGTGTTAAACCATTCGTTATTAAATGGCACACAGGCCTTTCAGGAGTTTTGCTCCTTGTGATAAACACTATTCCTGGCTGGGGAGGGCTCCTTCTTGATGGCCCATTCTAAGAAAGGGTTATCAGAAAGCTGCCACCTCCCACTGCAGGGTGACAGAGCCAGAGCACTGAATTACTCTGCTGGAGAACTTCCTCATCTGCTTCTTACATGTTTCCTTTTGCTTACCCCAACAAGTTCTTAAAATTGCCCTCCATGTGCCTGGAGCACTAAGGAAAAGCACAGGCAGGAAGGCACATAGAAAGCACCCCACTCATATTTGGCATGGTTTATTTAACCATCTAATCAAGGACTGGGTTTATTACCAGAATTTTATATTCTGCACTATCAGCTTGGTCTGCACGAGAAAGTAAACATCCCTAATTCAATAATATGGATCCCACCACAGGAAGATCCACTAAAGCTTTTGCTTTAGTGCCTGAGCCAGTCTGGTTATTTGAAACAGAGATGCCAGTTCACAGGGCAAGCAACTACTTTTACAATTTCAAACCCAGAAATTCAGTAGTTCATCAGTAGTCATTATTCCATTTAATCTCTTACTGTTTTGCTCATGGATTATCCAGCTTTGCTTTAAAAATTATAGATGTAGCATCAGACTCATATTCTGCACAGCCGTAACACATTCAGTGTGAGAACAGTTTCAGTGTAAGATTTCAAACCTGTTATATAAGCTTTACAGGAAACCGGATTGTACGTGGATCTCATCTTGATCAGTCTGTCTAGTATATAATCTAGTTTCCAAAAATATCACTGTAGTTCCCTCTTTGTAATGAAAAGAACCTGAAAATATTTGAGATGACCTGATGAGATGATGCTTGCCATGAATAAGAAAGTTTATATTGGTGATGAATTAATGTTTGCATGAATGTTTGGGTGACACTTTGTTTTTATCCTTCAGAGTGAGCTTTATATAAATTTTAGATGTATTTACCGTCCATTAATGATGGTATCCATAAATCCAGATTGATTTCCATTGGGGAAAAAAAAAAAAGCACTGTAAAGAAGCAGGGAAGAACCTCACAAATCAATTGTGTCTGCCAGATGACTACAACTGGACTTGTTTTTAAGTAAATGGACTTGGGTTTAAGCCATCGCTTAGCAAAGGATCAATACAAGCTGGCAATGTCAGCTAACAGCCAAATTCAAGCTTGGATGAATTTTGAGAGCTGCAAGATAGGCTTTGCATCTTAAAACCTAGAGGAAGGGGAAGGGATACGAAAGACACAGAATTATGGCCAAGGAATCTTTCACATCCTCCAATCTACAGAAGGAAAAATGCATTTGAGACTTGCCACCTTAGAAAACGAAGTCTCCTCGACAGCAAGCAATCCCGTCCCTTCTCCCATCCAAATCAAGGAAAAGGCAAGTGGCTTTTGAAGCTCTTTGAAGTGCCCTGTGCTGGGAGAGGGCTGATCACTAATCACCAGGAAAAACAACAGGCAGAGCTAAAAACAAAGGGACCGGCTCCTGTCTGCAGCTCCAGACATTGTTCCAGGAGCCTCCAGGAGCCTGAAGGAATTACGTCCTTTACACCTACTTTTTTTTTCCTTTGTTTTTTTTTAAGGGATGCCGATGGGTGCTTGGGAGCATCAAGGAAGTACTTGTGAGAAAAGCACCTGGACTGACAAAGGGATCTCTTCTGTCTTTCAGTTTTTACTGTGCTTTTGAAATTAGAGTTCTAATCAGAGCGCTCTTTCCGTACCCATTAAAAGGCAGAATACCAAAATACAATCCAAACCTGAGACTACAAACTTCTGCTATTACAGCCAATCTTGATTAATTCAAGGCTTGGATGTTCTCAGTAGAGTAAGGAAGTGCCAGTGTAATGCTCTATACTAATGTGAAAGTGTCTTGCTCCAACACATTTTACTCTCATTTGAAGGATTCATTAGCAACAACTAGTTTTTTAAGCTACAAAAGCTTGTTTTTCTTAAGCCTTGAAGTACCTGTATTTTGCTTCTTGGTAAAAGCAGTATACTTATTACCCACCATCTTGGAAAATCTAACGGGTTAAAGATTGACAGAGCAAAGCAATCAATACGCTAATCAATATAGCACTCAATGTGCTAACTTTCAAGAGTTTGGTAGTAAACCCACACATCTGGGAATCTCAGTGTATGGGTTAAGAAGTGCATGGTGAGCGGGCAGAGAAATCCCTGGTGTCATTTGATGAGAGCACTTGGGCTGCAGCTTGCTGGCTTGGCCCCTTCCTGATCCCAGCCAAGTTCATCCTCCTGCACAAAAGAAATTAGCTTAGCATCACCAGAAAGCTTCAGCATTTCTGTTTTACAACTCTTGTTTACTGATGCCCGTCAAGATGTTTGTTCTAAAAAACTTAGGAAATGGAGGTCCATGGAATTTGCTAATGAAAGGTTTATTATATTTAATTGAGGCTGATATTGTATCTGGGCTGGGTTTATTCATTCATGCTGTTAAACACAGATGAGCGATTGTATCATTAGCAAATTTGGTAAAACAATATTCTGTAACACGAACAGCAAAGTTATTTTGGGCAGTCAGTGTAAATAAAGGCACAATACATCTCCATAGCCCTTTCAGTTTTGCTCCCTGGGTGCATTTGTTTTAGCAGCTTCCTCTGATATCTACGTGCTGAATCTTCTCACAACTGGGATCCACAAAACCACTGACAGAGTAACTAAACACAGATTTCAAGTTACAAAACAAAGTTGTTCACATTTGGTGGTAAAACAATCCCTGTTCCTGTTGGAGTGAGCTTCAAAACACCTCAGTGAACTCATGCTGCAGATAAAGCTCTAAAAATAGCTTGCCCTTAAGAAAGTTTTGACCAAAACAAATTATCCAGCTTAATAAGCATCGTTCCCTCCTTATCCCCTGAACGTTCTGCCTGCCAAAGGAGTTAGAAACAAAAATAGCAGTTTTATCTTCCTCAAAACTACCAAACCCACCGGCTCCTGAGGTCCAGCCCAGAGAAGTGCAGCAGCCTGAGCTATATGGTGTTGGAATTGAAAGACAGAAAATTGTCAATTAGCTCTTAAAGTACCTGAAAGGGTAGGATATATTATAGTCAACAAATCCACAAGTTCAACCTCCACTCCTCGATTACTGGTTGTTGACACTCTCCTCAAAGCAAAGGATTATACATATTCCCCCTGAAGCTTGTCATTGAGAATCCCAAATAAGCTCCAAACAAACCCCAAACTGAAAATATTTTCAGGAACAGATGACTGTGAAAATACAGAATGAACACAGGAAAAGACCCTGACTTTCAATAAGGCTCTTCATTAAAACATCCATGCTTGAACAATCTGCTTTTCTCCCAAGTGTTGTTAAACATTCTCTTCAAGTTTCATGTTTCAAAAATTCCCTCTTCCACTACCAGGGTACTTCCTAGTAATAAAACCTGATGGTTTATTCACACCACACATGTCACAGAAACTTTTGTTACACATGTTTTTTCTATAGAGCCTGTTTCTTTGTCAGACTCGGGCATCTCGCCCCTAATCCCAGAAATCATTCCCAATTTGCAGATTACCAATCTACTATGTCCATGTGCTGCAGTTTTCTAAAATACCACATTTGTTGACAAAACTTCACTTTGGAGCTCCCTGACCTGCTTTATTTTGACTCAAATACTACTGCTAATACTAGTTGACAGACTAATAAGAAAGAATCTTTCTGAGTAGCCATAATTAAAGAACAACCCTTATCAGATCCCAGTATCCACCCTTGCAAAGTTACTTGCTGGTAATTTCCATACTTTGATTGTTTCTTGCTTAGAAATACCTGCATGATTTATGCTACACAATGCACTTCAACCTGATGCATTGTCAAAAGTAGAAATTATTAACAGCAGATTCATAATTCTTCAGATTAACAGGAATGACAATGTTTTATCATTTATAGTGAGGGACAAGTCATCAACCTTCTCCAGAAAGACCCTGAAAACCAAGAGAATAACCAATATCTGAAGATAGAAAATTACAGAGGAAGAAAACATGGATTTAATGAAAACAATGTAAAATAGAGTGTATAAGTGGTTATTTGCATACGGTTTCAGTACTCGCAGGAGGAGTGGGAAGACAGCTGGATAAATAGTGAACACCGTCAGTTCTCCCTCCTTAAAGGCAGAGAGTACTCACAGCTAATTTTAACAGTTAAGTATCATTTAGAATTAAGTATAATTTGAAAGGGATAAGAATTCTTTTTTTTTCATCAAAGCTTACTAATAAGCACAAAATATCTAAGTATTTCTCTAAATTTGCAATGAATATCAAATTTTCTAAATAACAATAACCATTTAATATTTTTGCATTTTGTAAGATTTATCACTAAAGCAATAAAGAGAATTCATAGAAATAGGTACTTTCATTTAGAACTAATAAAACCCAAGATTGTAAATGCCTAAACTATAATATTGTTTGTTTTACATGGCTGACAATTTCATAAAATACAGCTTTTGCTGGACCCTAACCATACATGATTTAGCTACAACTGCTCTGTTCACAAGAGTATTAGTTAAATGTACTTTAATAAAAGTATTTTTTATACACTTAGACTGCATTAGCAGTTTGTGTTGCATGTTCTTGAGCTCACAAGGAGCCATGTTCCAACAGTTAACAAGTTTCAGGAGCAAAACGTGCATGTTCAACATGTGTGATGGTGTATGCAATGAAGTGAACAAGTCCACAGCCAGTACTTCCTTGACGTCAGCCCTGAACATTTCTGACTTCTTCAAAAAGAGACAAGATTAATTCTCTTCTCAAAATATTCACTGAGAGTAAATACAAATGAAGCCCATCTTAAAAATAGCGTATTATAAAACAGAATAACACATGTGGCAAAGAAGACTTTGTTAGAGTTTGATTACTGGACAGCCAGCAAGCCACACGAAACAAAACCCGTATTTAACACATGACTGAAGGGTCCCCAGATGTATTAAAAACCCTTCCTAAAAAATTAAGCTTCTCATCTCAGGGATGGGTGATGGACATCTCACATATCTTCTCAAACGAGGCACATACTGATGCTGAGGGGCAGTGCTGTCCTTGCTGCTCGAAACCACTGGTCTGAAATGGAGCAGCCCTTGTGCAGGACAGCCAGTGTTTGAGTAAAACATACCTTGAGCTAAAAATAATTTGTAATCTTTAACGCTCGCCACTAACTTTGTACCAGGCCTGTGCTGGGAACTTTCCAAAACACTTGTTGGATTCATTTCTGGTGTAGCCAGATAATGAAATTTCAGATATTTTGATTTTCTTTTTCAACAGCAGTCTGAAAACCTAAACACATGCCAAAGACTGGATTTGGCATCAGAAACTGTAATTCACCTCAGCTTTTTTGTTTTTCATAAACAACAACAAAAGCCCAAGACACTGATGGAAACAGCTTTAAGATGTGCAACCTAAAAAACTTTGTTGTTAACCAGCTGCACAAGAAAATGCACGTGGGAGACTTAAACCCAGCACAAGAGGAAAAAGCATCTCTTTTAGGCACGGGTTGCAATGTTGTCACAGACCTTTTCTGAATAGAGGAGCAAGATCTACTGCCGAGGTGTGTCTGAGGTAATTCGGAAGATGGCAACATGCCATGTCTCCCCAGTAAACCTGTCTCTTAAACTAAAGGATCGTGTTGACGCGTGAGTAACTTCATGAGGCAAAAGCAAACACGTAATTGCCAATAAAAGCCTCGGCACACAATTAATGTGTGTTGTTCAAAAAACAATGTCCAAACTAACTATGTTTATCTGAACAGCAGGAGACGTAAGCCTTCCTCTCCCAGTGGTGGAAGCCGGGAACATGCCCCTGGCCCTGACACTGGGATGAGGGGCTGGAGTTGTTCACACTCTGAGCATGGCTTCAGGCCATAAAATTTCCCTACAGCTTTTCAGGTGACCTGGATATACCGTGGTTGAGGAACCACATGGCATCCTGACACCTGCACATAGCTCTGGTGCAACAGTATGGTGGACAATGCCTTGGAAAAAACAAGCCCCTCTCCCTGGGAAAACATGCCCTGTCCCGAAACCGTTTTCAGTGACCCATTTGTAAACCCTAACAGGCATCGGTATCTTGATAGTTAAGTTGGCAAGAAGTGGCTGGAAACATCAGATACCATCCCAGTCCATCAGGCAAAGCCTCAAAACTCCAAGTGTCTGCAACTGCTGCCCAGCTGGCCCGACTGCACTGCCAGCAAGGGTTTGGCCTGCAGCACTTTACCAGACAAAAAGGTCTTTTCTTGGGAGATGTGACTTTCTAATGAGGCACTATAACAACGACTGCAATTCAGTGCCCAGAAGACAATAGAAGACCCGATTCTTCCCACGTGAACAAGCCAAAACAGTGATCTGAATAAATAAAATGTAAGGCAAACTAAGTTTTAGCCATCAGTCCATGCTTTTCATGTAGCAAAGCTGAAAGGTACTAAATTTAAACACTGAAAATAAAGGAGATGCTGTTGCAGTTCTTCTTCATGAGATGCTTTCCCCCGCTACTCTTTTTTCACCAGGCACTGAGCAAGCCAACATGAAAGAAGCTGAATTTTGTAGGGAA
>NW_009923577.1:43219-52646 GCF_000696875.1 Nestor notabilis
GTGACCCCCAACTGCATAGCCACCACGACGCCAGGGAAAAGGGTTTCACCTCCCTCCCAGGCTTTGGCACACCATTACATACCCCTGCAGAAAATCACTTTGCAGAGTCAATTTATAAATGTCTTACGCCTGGCGTTGAACTAACTTTATGTAAACGCCACGATAAATTACAGCATGTACGCAAGGGACAGAAGGCAGAGTATCAAATGACAGAAATAGCCCCGTCTCTTTCATTGTTTATTGTGTTTCTCTAATTTTCAGTTAAAATGCACTTTAGAGATAAGCACAAAAGACTTCCACACTTCCACCTCCCCCCAGGTCAGAAACGATGAACTTGTCCTGAAAGAATTTAACCTTACTTTTTAGTTGTGGTCCAGAAACACTACAAAAACAAGGCTTTCCTCATGCTGGGAAGAACAGAAACAAACCCAAAGCTTTAAGAACTGGCTGCCTTGACCTGCAGCTCTCTCTGTTCCAAAGCCAAACACTTCCCTCATTCTTGCTGGGCTGCACCGTTCAGCTACTGTCCGTCACCTCAACACCTTCTTCTGGGTTGGGGTGTCTTTTTGGGCCATGCAAATGCATGCAGAGTATGACAACACAGATGTGTGGGTTTCTGCATGGCAATGTTTTAAATTCAAGGTTACAGCTTTTCCCTCAGCACCTGAGTAGAGGGTCGAACAGCAAAGCTGTGGAGCGTGAGAAGGCGTGAAGACACTCACTAAGCCATGGACTCCTGCACTTAATATGTAAACCAGCCCTGTTTGTTAAGTAGTTCCTGAAGAGGCCCCTGGTCACTGCTGATCCTAATCCTAGAAGAGAGAGAAACTCAGAGCGTGGTGGTCAGAAACTCCTCAGCCTGACCAGGAGCTTGCACTCCCTGCAGGTCCTGTGCCAGCGATCCTTCCACCATGGCCTAGAACACCAAAATGCCAGGATTTTAAGAGTCTTTTTAAGGTGGTATCGTTTGCACTACACGAGGCATTCAAGGCCAGGCTGGATGTGGTTCTGGGCAACCTGATCTAGTTGAAGATGTCCCTGCTCATTGCAGGGGGGTTGGACTACATAACGTTTGAAGGTCCCTTCCAACCCAAATTATTCTGTGATTCTATGATTTGACTAGACAGCTCATTCCACAGAAAGTCCCACAATGAAATCCAGCAAGATTCTTTCCCTTAGCAGTGAATTAGCTGATAAATAATTTTAAAGATTATATTTTGTATGTACAACTCTTTTTGTCTGGTTTACTATTAATACAAAGCATATTTATTAAATATTAATAAAAAAGAAAATACCCCAAAAACCCCTTGACTAAAATTTCCATCTTTTTGATCTATGCATTTACTTGATGTATTTTTTAAGGAGGTTTCTGAATGCTGAGTATCAACAAGGCTATTCTCTGTCATGAATTCCCTGAGCCAAGAAGTGCACAGGATCAACAGGCAAAACAGAAGTCACCGATCTGGAAGTTCAAGACACAGAAAGGTCAGCAGGCGTTCCTATGGATCTATTCCTAATGGGAAAACTCCCTAGATAACACTGTCCACTTCCTGCTCGATGGAAGGGAATTTATTTTACCGTTTCATGTTTGAAAGTTGAATAAATAGTTGTTTTTAGGGTACTGATATCTTTCAATGAAAAAACAAACCAAACTGGGTTTAATTCTGTCTTCCCAGCAATGCTGTCAAATCAGGTCATTCCTACTCTTAACACCACGCAGTAAGTAAGCAATGTGATATAGCAGTTTCCTACAGTTTTACAATATAGAATATTTAAGTCATTTTATTAACCATATGATAAATATTTCTTACTACAACTGGTATTCACTGTGAAAATACTGATGCGATATTAAACTATTCTGTAATTTTAAAATGGAAATATATACTTGTTAAAGATTAAGGCAGAACAGTCTCAGGCAAAAGACAGAAAGAGAAAGGCAAACAGAATTAAAGAGGTTTAATTGCTTTTGCAGAAGTGTTCATATCTTTGATCGCAAGTTTAGAAAACTACTCAGAGCCACAGAGAAATATTTCTGTTGGCAGCAGCCGATCGATTTGTGGATGAAGATTTTGTTTCATTTAGAGCACTGGGCGAACAAATTCCCTCTTTTATTTTTTTATAAACAGAAAATTATTTTTCCATTATTTCTATTACAACTTCCATAAATGCATAACCTTTGTCACAGCACTGCACTCACCTTGAATTTCCATCTTGTTTTAAAAACTGAGGAGTCAAAGTGTAAAAGACAAAGTAATACCACTTTGCACAGGATGAAACAGGGCAGCCCTCCAACACTGGAGGGTAACAATCAGCAAACTCTCAGCTTTTATGTAAGGATGATGTTACAGTCATCTCAACAATATATTGCAATGCTGTTGAGATAACATGAGACAAAGAAACACCTCACAAAAAATTTCTTTCATAGTACACCCTTCCTTTTGACCCCCTTCTTACCACCAGCAACAAAGCGATTAAATAGTGTGACCTACCAAAAAGATGCAGGAAAATGCTGTCACTCAAAGCATGAGTGTGTGTGTGATTTTGGAGGGAGACAAGATCATAGAATCATAGATTGATAGAATGATTTGGGTTGGAAGGGACCTTAAAGCTCATCCAGTTCCAATCCCCTGCCACAGGCAGGGACACCTTCCACTAGACCAGGCTGCTCCAAGCGACGTCTAACCTGGCCTTGAACACTGCCAGGGATGGGGCAGCCACAAGTTCTGTGGACAGCCTGTTCCAGTGTCTCACCACCATCACAGTAAAGATCAAGAAAGGTTAGCATAGGAAAGGATGACAGTCAAGGATGGACTGTCAACATACATATGAGTATCACAAAGAAACTTTTCATTACTGCATCAGCTGAACTTGGAAGACGATTTTTTGAGATTCTAGCTGGACAGCCAACAGTCTTCTACAAATATTTGCACAATAAACCACACTGAGGAGCATTCACATCATCAGGTCCAGGTAGATGTGGTGCTTAAGGTGGTCTTTGTCAGGCTAAATTTGCCCTTTGAGTCAACCCTGAGACACTTCCTGGAGAAGCCTCTCCCTCCACTCACAAGGAACCTACAGAGACAAGACTCAAGACTCAACACATGCAGTTCAGAAGCAACTTTGGTTGCCAAAAATTAGGTTGGGAATTAATCTTCTTGGAGGTTGCTGCTTGAATTTATTGTTTAGTTGTTGATTTCATCACTTTTTTTATTAGAATGGCCCATCAGGTCATGTTAATTTTGTATCCCCCTAGAAAAAAGCCTTTTCCAAATTTTCTCTAGTACACCGGATACAAGCTTCATGAGCCTGTTCCCTCTATCAACAAATCTTAAGGAATAGCCAAGAGGTCTGTAAGTGTATCAGGATCCATAATACAGAACAAGAAACCGCATTACTTGCAGATGAACACTGCTGTGGGTCCAGCCAAGCTGAAGAAGGAAGTATTGCCATGTCTCAGGAGAGCATCATCCGTCAGAAATTTCACTGACATTCTGGCACTGTACTTGGAAAACAAATCCAAACACCTTCAGCTGCTGGCAGGAGAGGGAACAAACTAAACCCCAAGTAATTCCATTCATTTCACTATAATTCACATTGTCAGACACTACCCCAAACACCTGGGTATCAGGAAAACAGGCAGCCAGCATAATGAGACGACACTAGGGAAGACAAGCATCACAATAAAGGCTGATATTGAAGTCCTCATCAAAGTAAAAAAAACCCACTGCAATATCCTCAAAGTTCCTGCTGTAACAACATCTTTTTGAGCAAGTGATATTGGCAGATTTCAGTTACGTCCTTAGTGAAATACAAGCCATTAGTAAAACAGACCCATAATTCATCACCTAGAGCCTCTTCTCTCTCTCTCTGTACTCTTACAAAAACCAAGGACAGCCTCAGAGATGAAGCTTTAGGAGAAGGAACAAAAAACCCCAGGGCTCTGGCCCAGGATGCCTGACCCCAGGTAGGTGTTGCAGGCATCAGCCTTGGGAAAAGCTGCTGTGAACCTGCTACTCCGGTATGCACAAGAGAGAGAGAAACAGCAAGTTCAAACATCTACTTACAATAATTCTTAGCAGATTTTCTCTGCTGGAAAAGTGTTTTAGCTGATGGTTCACTCTTTCACATGTTTCTATATTCACCCAGCTCTATGTATTTCTTGCAGCTGATATATATATATATATGTATATATATAAAAACACACATATGTATATAAAACTCTTAATTTAAAAATCTAATTATTGACTTAGCTTTACTCTTCTAAGCTCCTTCTAAACCCACAGCGAAACAGGATCCTTTCTGTGAAATTCAATGGAATTATCTTCTTCAAGCCCATGGCAACAAGCCTGTGGCTTTCTTTTTGAAGGAAGAGAAAAAAATGAACTATTTTAAATCTCAGATCCTGAAATGAGAATAAAATAACCCTACCAAAAATAAGTAAAAGGCCTCCTTTACTTTAGATACTGAAAGTTAGCCTTTGCCAAACCCACATGACAAGTTATTTAGATACAACAGAACCGGATTCTCTGTTTCAGTGTTTATTCTTAAGAGTTCTCCCAGGAGAAAGCTATCCCACTCAACATATTTATTCCTCTCCCTCCCCCATCAGCTTCCTGGTAAGTTAGTTTTTAGTGCTTCTGGCCACTTGGTCCTTATGTGACCCACAGAATAGGAGGAAAAAAAGAAAGAACTATTATATGCTTATAGTTTAAGTTCTCATTAAGTTGTTTGTTGACTTTACCAAACTTAACAGCCCCTCAAAATAATTCTTTAGCTTATTTTGAGTGGTGAAAACAAAGTATGCTTCAGGTTAGGCAAAAGCAGTAATTATAGCATCGCTGGTTCAGACACAGGATGAACTCTTCCGAATCATGACCATCACAGCCGGCTTGTGGGCACCATCACTTAGAGTAAGTTTCTGGCAGAGCCTCCTCAAGTTACCCACAGCAGCCAAACAGAGGTCCTCTCCCACTGTCCAGAAAATTCCCCTACACCAGTGCTGGTGATCACTGGAGTCTTCCATGAGCCAATTCTGTCCTGGCCAAAAATCAATCTAGTAAAGCAGGCACATCGCTGTCTGGAAGAAGAAAGCAGCAGAACAGGGGAGAGGAGACTAAAACCTCTCTTTCAACTGCAGCAGTTTGTTAGACCTGCTCAAGCATGATGTATACCTTCAATTTTAACCCACATAGCAAATTTTTCCAGGGTATTAGCTAAATCATGGTACTAACTACTCTCCTACCCTGTAAGGAGAGCACTTGTAACTTCAACATGATTCTGGAATCACAGGAGGCTTTGCCACACAGGAAGGGAAAACTATACCTCCTGATACCACCAGCGATGTCTAAACACAATTCTGAGTTGGTTCTGTTCCATGCCTGCAGCCACAGCCTGGAGTTCTGTATGCGGTACATCTTCCCATGTTTTAGAACATTCTGTCAGGTGTCAGGACAAGACTGTTAAGAATTGCTTCTTGAATAAATTAAAGGCCGGGGATGTTAGGACAATTTTGTGTCATTTTGTATTTCTACTTTCAAAGTAGAAGCACATAAGAGTTCCTTACCAGCATTCGTCTGAAACACGTTCCTCGAGGTAGGGATCCATTTGTATTACAGCAAATATATTACAGTGAGCAGCACTTTTACACAGGCAGATTCCATTCTCAGAAGCTGTTCTCCTGAAGCTAAAGCAGTACCAAGGAATAAGGCACTGATAAGCACTAAGCAAATAGTTAAAAATTAGTTTCTTCTAAGATAAATCATTGACACTGCAGTGGGAATTAGATATGCCTGTTGTTTAACCATCTTGGAATCAAAGCAATAAAAAAAAAACCCTTATAAAAATTATTTGACAAGTACATGCAGGCAGTGTGACAGTACCATCACCATGGTACCTGACTGCAACGCTGTCGCAATGACAGTGACAGCAAGCCAGAAATCTGGAGGTGTTTCAAACAAGGTAAGCTCCGAGGCTCCCTTTCAGATTGTGATTTCCTTGGATGGAAAAAGAAAAGAAAGGTAAGTGCACAAAGAAAAGATATCCTTGGTATTTCCTACTGCAAGAGAAGAGACCTTGCATCTTGGGGGGCAGGGAAATATAGTTATTTCCTTTAACACTGAAAACCTAGTAATGGTGATTGTGTTTAGAGCCACTGGGGATGAAACAACTCCAAGGTGGTGCAACTTACACTAATAAGCATTTCAGTACCTTGAAAACAGTATGCACTCCCCCCCCTCCCCACCCTTAAAACATTCCCTTAATCTAGGAATCGTTAAAAATGAAATGCTAGAGAAGTAAAATCTTTGAGTTATTACAGTACACAACAGTATCTTTGTAAGGTTAGGATTGGGACTCATCATTCATAAGCATGACATATGGGACTAACTCATTTCTCTTCCACATCCAGAAAAGAAGTGAAGAATTTGTTTCCCTTGCACTCCTGTGAGGAGGATGACAAACAAAATGAGCTATGGCTAGGGAGACCTGCTATGGGAAATACTTACTCCAAAGAGTTGTTTTGATAATTAACTAGGAAAAAAAAAGCTCTGCATTCCCCCCATCTCTATCCCTAACATGGAAACAGCTGTCTGTTTCTGGGACACATAAAATATTACCCATATGTAATCAAGACTGACGTAGCACCGGTACTAACACAAGTAAAGCAGACCTCTGAATTTATTTCTAGTGACTACTATTATTACTATTGAAATAACCAGATTTTAGCCTTGCAAGAGCCTTAGAAGAAATGCTCCCTGTGTATCTCCAGGGCTGCCTCCACCCTGGAGATTTCCCTCTGCATCACTAATTGATACGCTGCTCCTGGCACACCGACATACAGCATGTTGGCAAGTGTGCAGCCCTGTGAGTTTGAAATCAAGTTTCCAAAAAAGACGAAAGTCCATGGGCATGTACATTTGTGAGGGGGTGAGTTACAAGAGTACCTGACACATGGCAACGACTCAAATCAGAGTGAGAATTTCAGAGGTGAGAAGGAAGAGGAGACAAAGCAAAGAGCAGGAAAAGCCAGAATAGGTTGTTATTCCCAGATGCTTATGCAAGTGGACAGCTGCATACGAAACCAAATACATTCAGAATTTATCAGGGGCATGGAGATATGCCATTAGCTTTGTAAAGCCTCACTTTTTCTGCCCATGAACACAGCTCAGCACTTACTGTGCATGAAGACAACTTCTCTGGTGATGCAACACACCCATAATTGTAAGGTGTGTTTTTTTCTGTGTAGGTTCTTATGCTACCACTATAATACCCCAAAATACCCTCGGAAGAACATGAAAAAGTCCTCCTGCTTATCCAGAAATACAGATTGTGTACATAAAGCACTTTGCTTTGATCCGAAAAGCTGCATCTTTTCCTCAACATCTGACTCTTGACTCTTGACTTTCCACCTGGTTTGTCTCTAATTATTACCAGCCAAGTCTAGAGTCTAAACACAAGATAAAGATGTGTTTGCACAGAGAAGAGAGAAACCATGGACAAAATGTGTCTTCAAGTAAGAGATCTGAATGTGGGTTTTTTCCATGTAAAAAGTCATGTTCCATCCACTTTCGTGACCCAACCCTTGCCTTCATCAAAAATATGACGGAGTGTCAACAGGATGCTGGGCTTTGCATTAACAATGTTTGTAGTGTGAAGTATGTTTACTAGTGGGCAAAGGAAAATTAAAAAATATCTATTTCCATATGCAACATACAGAGCTAGTCTTCTCTAAATAAATGGACCCATTTGTTCAGGTATGTCAATCTTCAGTTCTCTGAATTGATTTTCAAGGGAGTCCAACTTAAAAGTAAAGGTCTAAAGAGGAAGACTTTTGTGCAGGCTACAAACAGATGACAGATGAAGCATGGGGGGATGATGACCCTTTGGTTTGCTGATATTTAATGAGAAATCTGACGACTCCATCTAACACATGCACAATTGATTCTCTCAGTGAATCTGTTAAATCCCTTTATGGCATCCTGTTGGAAGCTGAGATTGCCACATGATCCACTAGTGTCCTCATGCATCCCAGAGCCACATGTGGGAGCATTAGTGTACAGTATCATTCGTACGGTCTGACATAAAATTTTAATTGAGAGTGGCTTGCATACCTTGATGGCAACTGCAGCTCCCTTAAAATGCAAATATGCTTACTTCTAAGCTGCACTCTGCCCAATTCCAGCACTATTGCTAGTCAAGTCTCCTGGGTAATAAGCCTACGTTGTGTTCACGTGTATCTCAACTAGCAAAGTTGATTCTCAGTATAATCATCATCACGAACAAAATTATACAGCTCAGCTACATAAACTTACCACATAAAGCTCGCTATTTAGAATACATTAGAACATGCGGGTGCCAAGTAATTCCTATATGTTCCATCCTTGCTTTTAAAGCTCTGCTTTGATACTGCAGTTCACTAAAACCAGAGAAGGACAACTAGAGACAAGGATTTTCATGCACAGTTTCAAGTGAAGATTTCATACACTGCTTTTAAAAAAAAAACAAAACACAAAAACCAAACCACATGCAACCCCAAGAACACAATTTAATCTATTCACAGCTTCCTAAAAAAGTAAGCTTTGCCACAGAACAAGAAGAATATGCTTTTCCATAACACAGCACTGGTCTCAGTACAGTAACATAGAGAGCACATGGAGATACCATGCAAACCTGACCTTCCCCAGGAAAGCCTCTGTACGTTCACGCGGTCATGGGCAGCTTTGACCTGGGACAGTTCATGGCCCTCTGCTGTGCTGCACCACTCTGACAAAGAAAAAAAACCCCAGGTAGCTCTGCTGAAACGAAACAAAGAACTAAGTTTGAAAGCAAGGAGGAAGCCAAGAGGATGAAAAGAGGGGGGAAGAGGCAGAGCAGCGCCCTGAGGGTGCAGGGGCAGAAGGGAAAAGAGAAGCAGAGGAAATGAAAGCAGAAACATCACACAGAGTGAGGAGTACACTGCCACTGCTGAGAAGTGACCTGCATTTAAGAACCTGCTGGAGTCCAAGCCCTTTCCAGACTCTGACTTTGGCATCTTTGCTGGAGCCTCAAGCTCCCAACTGCCCCTTCTCTAGCAGTCCCCTATTTAGCAGCTAACTCTGGTGAAATCCCCTTTCTACCAGCAAACCCATCATAACTGATGCCCAGGCAATCTTCAAGCCATGGGTAATCATTCAGAAAAGCAGCAGAGTACCTCAAAAGCAAATCCTGCGTGCCAGCTTGGCACACTTCAAACAACCTTCTCCAGATGTTCCAAAGAAAATGACCTTTCCCCCCTGTCAAAGATGACAGATGCTTCCACGGACAAACACAGCCCAGGGCTAATTGTTCTATAATGCGCTTCCTGCCCAGTTTTCCAGCCTTGAAAAATACCCACTTTAGCCATGAAAAAACAGGCAGCACCTCCCCAGGGTATGCTTCAGTTGCAGTTCAG
>NW_009923577.1:52656-75996 GCF_000696875.1 Nestor notabilis
TGCAGCGGGCGCTGTTATTCCACCTATCCTACTACACCAGTATAAATGAGATTTTTCTGCACGATTGCCTACTCCTGTAGCTAAGGCTGAGATTCACCTTACTGACTAGAGTGCACACACTATACATATGATTACTTTTCACTATGTAGAAAATGCTACTGCTTCACACTTCAAAATTTGGAAAAAGGAAGATGTTAAGAAAAGGAAGAGGCTGGATAATATGTACACTCGCACGGAGCACACGTCTCTAGGTGAACCACTTCAGATAAAACGCAGCATTTGACTTAGGTTCTAACAGCAGGGAAAGAAAACAGAAGCACTAAATGCCATTTCCCAGATTTTGGATGGGGAGGTATTAATATTCTCCTCCAATATACCTCCATCTCAAATTTTCTTTAGCTGGAAGAATCCCACTAATATTTTCTCCAGTGGCTTATGAATATCATGAGTGTTCTGCCTTTATTTTCATGCAGCCAGTAAGTAAACTTATTTGCCCACAGGTAAATGTTCTTATGTGCCCACAGAAGGCCCAAGCCAGGACCTTCTGAATGCATAATCTGAAGAAACTCTTTCCAAACCCATTCTTGAAAACTGTATTAAAGAGCACAAGCACTACAATGCAAAATTATCATAATACAGAAAATGTCAGAATTACAGTTGCCAGGCAACTTAAAATAACCTCCTGCCCTTTTGCATACACGTTCTAACGCAGGCTGCCATGTCGAGATCCAATACTATTTATTTTCCAGCAGAACTCTGTTGCAGTGAATGAACAGGGGCTGTGTAGGAAAGCGGGCTGAAGTCTGCAGGCTGCCCATGCTCACTCACATTGCAGAAGCTGGAAGGTGCAGACAGGGAACTGCAGGAAGAGAAAGAAGGATCTTACAGATAAATCAGCAGAATGATACCTACAGAACAGGGCTGTACCTGTACAGGAAAGCACATGAAATGGTGGGCAAGTCACACCAACATAATTTTTCCAGGTGGTCACTCCCTGTGTGTTCCCAGTTTTCTCCAGGTTCTGTCTGAAGCACCTGGGATTTGCTTTGCAGAAGGACTGATGTCTATCAGAGTGGTGGGTATTCAATCAGAAATGTACACTGGCTTTACTGCCACAGTTCAGCACTCTGGGATCTCAGGATTAGGGTTTTTCAAACTGGGCAGCAGAATTGGTGGAAATCCTTGCATTTATATTCTCTGCCCTCAGATTGTATCCTTGGAATGGATATGGGAATTATAATACCATCATAACTGATGATAACTATTTATTTATGAGATTTTTATGGCAGTAATAGGGCTTGCATAGGAGCCTCCAAAATAATAAATACTATTAAAATAAACCATGAAGAAATTTGTAATTTTGTATTCAAGGCAGGCTGAAAACTAATGTTAAATAAATAGAGAATGAACGAAGAAGACAAATTACTTCGCAGCACCCTTTCAACAAGCCCCTTATTATTCTGGGCAGCGAATGAAACAGAGACAGTGTGGGAGAGAAAACAAACACACAACCAGAGCCAAGCAAAGGGCATAGAAGAAAGGAGGGGGGAGAGAAGCCGTGCTGAAGCAGGGAATGATGCCAAATGGAGAAGGCAGTGAGACAACAACGGGAGAGCCCTGGTGACAACTCCCTGCCTGAAGGAGAAAGCCCTGTCCTCCGAAGGGAGGGAGGGAGGGAGGATTGTTGGACACTGCTGTCACTTCTTAGAATGGGAAATCATGAGCCAGGCTGATCCAGAGCACAGCCAGCATTTAAAGTCATGTGCAAGTTCCCAGTCAACAGCAAATTTCTCCTACCATTTGCATGTTAAAGTGCTTACAATACTCAGCCCTCTGACCTGGCGCTTGGTTTGCTGCCCAGAGAGAAAGGTATGAGTCGAAATCCCTCCTGGGAGCCACAAGAGCTTGCGGAGAAGTCTGCATGTTGTCATGCAAACAGGGGAGCAAGAAACACACCAGAAGGGGCAGGAGGAATGAGGTTGTGTTGCAGGCTTGGACCACATCACACCTCTCACAACCCTTTCCAAAAATCCTCTTCCAAAAAGCAATGACTGAGAAAAGAATCATCCAGTGCTCTTTGAAATAAAGTACTGCCTGTGCAGAGCAAAAGTTGATGGTTTAGAATAAAAAGATTAGCTAAACGCAGTTTTCTTACCAGGTAGCTTCTGCATGAGGATCATGACAAGCCAACATACCTCAGACAACCCCAGCACCACTGGGATGTGGCTGCACCATCCAACCCTCCAAGTCCCTCCAGCTAAGCTCTCCTCCAGCAGCTCTGGGGAACAGTCTCCTTCACAGGTGAGCAAGTCTTTTTGATCTCCAAGCTCTGTGCCTGGAAAAACAAGCCTCTCCCTGCCCCCAAGAGAGAAGCTTCAAGGCCTTGAAACTGATTGGTTTGTCCACCGTCTTTAAAATCCTTGCTCTCTGTTGAGGGTATTGTCTTTCTTCTGCTTCTTCTGCTCTAGCATCCCCTAAGCTTGACTAAGCGTGTTTGCAGAGGAAAGTGTTATGACCCAAAATGGCTTGGTCACACATCAAATCCATACCATGATGATATTTCAGTGCTGTCAACTGTCATGTAGCATTTGGCATGCTTAAACCTGTAAGTATTTCTGTTCTGCAAACTTAATGCTTGCTTAATATGATTTTAAAAAAACAAAACAGACATTTAAAGATGGTTTCTTTATCCTTTCACTTATATCTTGCGTTAAGTTTACCCCAAGAGTTTAGATTCAATGCAAATGCAGGTGTCTCTCATCCAGCAGCCCGCACTTCTTCGGCTGACAGTTTAATGATAGTCACTTGTCTACTCTTCCCTCAGTATAAGTGGACAAGCTGCCTTTCTCTTCTGGTTTTGCTTCCTAGAAAACAAAGGCTGAGATAGTTTGCCTCATCTGCTCTGAGCTCAACTAAGCAACAAGGTTTTATTCATATCCTTCCTCTGAGAAGAGTGATTGTTAGAACATCATTCATCAGTACAGAGTTCAGACAACGGGTGGGATCTACCTCACCACACTTCAGGTCCCTAGAGCTCAGCTAATAATGCTTGCTTTCCTTTGGAGTCCATGGAATCAGATTCTTTGAGGGAATAGTCCAAGGCAGACACCTAAACTGAGCCAGGTTTACCACTCCCTCAAACAGCCGGGGTTTCTCCACATGCTCTCCAGTGAGCTCTGGGTGACCAGCTGGATGCAGTCATGGCTCATTGCTCAAACTCCAATGGTGGCAACCTAAACACCACAGGACAGCAATGGCAATGAAAAAAAGCACGTTCTACTAGTCACAGAAGTTGACTTGATTCAATCAGTACCTTTTTAGTGGAAAGGGCCAGTAAGAAGAGAAACAATACAGGAAGATACTGTTGCCAATGTCTGCACCTTCAGCAAGAGAGAAGACATGAATCAACAGCTCTTTTCCATGCCCTTACAGCAGTTGGTACCACAAAAGCCAATTCTGTCAAGTGTTATGTTTGTTCTCATGTATAATCAAGATATTTCCAGGCAGGAACAGGTTCCAGTCTAATTAAGTTTGATCACACTTCAGCTTTTACCCAGACAGTCGCACTCTACAGCCGTCTCTGAGCATCATGGTGATATTTACTCGGAAACGCGAGCGCTCCATTTCCATAAAAGCAGGCAGTTTAAAATTAGCTACAAATAACTCAAAATGACTGCTTAGAGCAGAAATGTAATTTTCTGAATGCGGTTATTTGTTCTGAACATGATGCACTGCACTCATCATCTGTCGTGCCTCATTACTTCAGACCAGATAAATCGGGCCAGCGTAACGGGATATGGTAGAGACTCTCCTCAATGATGAGTTCTTTTAAGATGCTGCCTTCCAGGCTGAAGTCTTAAAAAAAACCCCCAAAACCCATTATCAAACTCATTTTCTCAAGTTTTGTGGCATATTTAGAGGTTAAATGGAATGAACACTTTTTAATAGTTTCTAAAGCACAGCTCCACTTTTGAGAGTGATTCAACAAAAATGGAATCAATTGCCTGAAAAGTTTATTGCCTGTAAGCATTGAAGTATCTCTTCAGAGGTTTAAAGAAATAGATATTATAGCAGCTTTGAATGTTCAAAGAAGGTTCAGAAGCTGTCAGAGAATTCATTCTAATTCCAGTAGTAATTTGTGAGTATCTTGTTTGGTTAGGCCACCACAAACTAAATATAGAGCAAATACGTCCCTGATTTGCATTGGTGGAGCTTAGCCACCTTGCAACACAAGGAAACTTTCTTTCCATCTTGTATCTGGCTATCTAACTCTGCCTAATACAGCTTGGGAACTCAAATACAATGACATAATCTTCACTAGGTGTCCATTGGCACAATTTATTACAAGTAAATCACTACGAATGTGATGAAGTGTACAAGGAGGACTAAAACTTAGCACGGTGGTCCTTTAGTTGCGCAGGGTCGGGGCAAAAAGAACTAGAAATTTACTTCTGTGCTTAAAACAAGAGGCTTTTTACCCTCCTTGCAACTTAAAAGGAAAAAAATCCTGAAAAAGTGGCATAGTTTGTATGTTACTTTTAAAAGTGGGACTACATTTCAAGCATTTATTAACCAAATTAAGCATATGCAATTTAAATTATGCTTTTCTTGTCTTAATAACATATTAATGAATATACATCAGTGAGTTGAACTAAAAATATACGGAAGATTTGCATGTCTGATTAGCTTTGTGGAGTTTTGCAAATGTCAGTTTGAAAGGAGGACAGAAAAAAACCCCTTGTGTCAAGGTCTACACAAAATTACAGCTTAGAGAGGTTTCTTAATCAAAGGGTGTTTTGTATCTTTTGTAAGCTAGAATCTCTTTCTAAATGTGAGGACTTGCTCTTGGAATTATGTTCAAAGTAGTCAGTTCCTCAACTTTTAAAGCAGTAAATAGGACAGTGATGTCTTAACCAAAAGCACTGCCTGTGATCTCCTCCCAACCATCTCCTTTCAGAGAAAAGCAGGGAAACTTATTCTTCAACACACTGCCTCAAGTGAGTATATTCAAAACAAGCAAAAAGAAAAAAGAATGGAACAGAGGCACACAAGGCAACAGGAAAAAAGCTATTTTGACAATGAAATTGTTGACAGCAATCAACTTATTCTAGCTATTGAATGAAAAACCCCCAAAACCCACACAACCCCGAAATCCAAACAATAAACCAGTTTCATTGTTAAAGCTGTGACTAAGTCAGGACGTGCTTGCTCTTAGCTCTACTCCTTCCTGTTTCCAGACTTCCAGGATCACTCCAGGCAACTCGGCCAAATCTAAGGTTCAGCTTGCCATATTTCCCACCTAACTGGAGAAAGTAACCAGTCAAGTAATAAGACAAGTATTTCAATCATGTTTCTCATTAATGATGTAATGAATTTATGTAGCTGAGACATTTTCTAGAAACAAAGAATACTAACACTGTTAAAATATCAAGATTCCTCTGTTCTTGCAATCTTAGCAGGCTTCCACCTCCAGATACCATTTTAAATCATTTCCAAATCAGATACCTTTTCCACACTTCTCCAGATTAAGTTTACAATATCAAACTCAACCAAAAGCCGTGTCTCTCATTTTCTATTCCTCCTCCATTCTTTGAGGAAAAGCTGGCACTTCAGAGGGGTCATCCTTAGTGTTCAAGGAAAGCTGCTTTACTTCTCATGTTCAAAAGACCACTAGCTCAGGCTTAAAATGAGTGATCCTTTGAACATGTATGTTTAAATGAGCACTTTTTTGGCCGAGTTCTCAATTTCTTTTGCTCAGTTTTTCCCCTATCCCATCCCTTCAACAAACGGGTCCAGACTAAAAATAATTTTTGGGGAAAAAAAAATCATGAGGAGGGAGCAACAACAAAAAATCCATTTGGACTCACTCAGCCACTTTGAACTGTGTAAACGTGTAACTACCAGAGTAGTGCAATGGTGAGAACAAGTAACAAAGGTCTGGAACTCTGTAAGTCCACCTCACTACAAGAAAAAGACCTGTAACTTGAAACTACCATCTAAGATCCACATGTGACTTTTCCATGGCAGTTCTATTTACTGCCTTCCTTTTAGCCTATGTTTTTCACAAGATGAAGCAAAGGCCAGTGTACTGAGGTGCACGCGTAAGGCAGATCTATTTAATACGGAGGAAAGTAAACCTGCAAATGGAGATGAAATGTTTGAGCTTCTTCAGTGTGAACTTCCACTAGTCATCTGCTGAAAACCTGACCTACATGGCATGGAGGTTGATATCTTCTAAAAGAGCCTTGTTTCTTACAATTTTAATTCACTCCCTTAGGAAGGGGCATAAGCCTCACCCAGAATTTCTTTGCTGGCATCTAGAAGTCCCTAGGTACCACTGCTAGTAGTATAAAGTGATAGCAACAAGAGCATCTGCAGCAGTAATGAAAGCTTGCTTTTATACAAACACAGAAATAGTATTCCAAGAATCTCACATGATGATTGACTACATTTCCATGTAGGGAGCTCATAATATCCTAGCAGTAACGCTCAGGTACTGACTGCCAAGGACAGCTTTGTACACCAGCAAATTCCAGCTGCTACCAGTGAAATCCCTCAGTTAGAGATTTTGTAAATGGAATTATAAGAAGAAAAGGAAGGAAAAAGGGTGGTGTTTTGGGGTTGGGGTTTTTTTTAATTTTAAACTAGGATGAGACACATGAGTAGAAGCACTAGAAGGACAGAAAGCCACAGCTTGCTAGAAATTAGAAGTATGTCCTCAATAAAAAGATTACACTGAGAACTGCCTACGAATTGCATTCTCCTGTTGCCCATGCCTTCTGCTGCCTAATGTATTAATAGAACTATTCACCATGTGGGAATTCAAGTCGTGAAGAAAGGTGAAAAAACAAAGCTGCTGGCAGATAACATACAAGCTACTCAAAAGAAATGACACAGGTTCACTCTTCCCTCAGAAAACTAATTCATGCAGAGAAACACGCAAGTTTAATGGTACAGTTTGCAGCAATTTTGCCTTGTTACTGTGGACTGTGTTGGGGTTTTTTGCGAAATCGATTCTTGCACAGCCAAAACTAGAGTCCAGCTTTATGAAAAGTGTATGTGTGTGTGTGCGTGTGTGTGTATATATATATATATATATATATAAAAAGACAGAGTAAAGAGAATCCAAAAGATTAAGCAGCACGGAAAAGTGTAAGTTACAAGCACTTCTCCCCAGTGACCTGCCAGCTTTCCAATTTTCTATCCTCTGATACCTTCTCCTGCAGTAGCTCTTTCTAAGTAAAATAGATTAAGAACCTGTTCTTATTTACACCCGTGAACACTAATATTTTGGGATCTCAAAAGAGACTGTGACAAACCTGGAAGGATCTCCAAAATGTTTGTCAGCAGCAATGTGGCATAGTGTCAAAAGAGGGGGCAGGCTGGCCAACTGGCAAAACAACTTTAAACGTGTTTGGCCAGGCTAGGCCTGTATAAACAAGATGCTTTGTCAACCAATGTGGTGGGCACTTATGTTCACAACAACTCCTTTTTCTCCCCGAGTTTTTTAGAACAAATTACTTGGTAATGTTGACATCCAAGTCCTCCAAAGTACACAAGTGGCCAGCAACACTGGAGGTAAGACGCAAAGAGAGCAGTTGCTTTGATTTGCTGTATACAGGCTTTCCAGCAAAAACGTGCCCCTTTTTAGAATATTTTATTTGAGAATCTCACAAAACTTTTGACTTCTGTTAAAAAGAATCCGTCCGAGATTGTAATTTTTAGTTATTCAACGATGTCCCACTTTCTTGAAGGCCTCTCGGCAACCGTAGTTCACAAAATATATTTATCCGAAGAGGAATTAATTCAGAAAAGAGAACATATTCACTTTCACACCCAAACTGCACACTGGTGGTTTTACAAAAGGTGGGCAGTTCGGAAAAGAATTCACTAACTCCTACTGATCCCAGCAGGCCTTGCATCAGCAAATGCTCCCTCTGGGTCCTCAACAATTGGCAACACAGCAGAAAAAAGACCCACTCTTTGCATTCAAAGTTGCTTTTAAATAAACCAGGAATCGACCATGTTGGCCAAGCATGGTCCCCTCTACCTCTTGCCCCAGGCTTGGCATTAGTAAAATGAGAAATACTGGTATGTTTAATCCACCTTTCCCATTTCAGCTTTCTTCATCTCACGTTCTGCAAATCTCGAAAGACCTTCCACTTCATACATTAAACTCTGTCTATCCAAGCCTTGCACTACATTTCACCTCAATTAAAGCCTGGTTTTACAGCAGCAAGGTTGAATCTCTAGCTGCTTGGTAGACGTGGGAAGTGCAGAGCTGCTCCTCTACCCTCTGGCAGTAACCCAGGCCAGGCCACATGATCTGAAGAAGGCAGAAGCCCTGACTAGGCTAGTTTAAGAGCAAGGACATGCAGCCAAATGGTGCCATCTGCATGTGGAATTTTGTGCAAATGCAATGCTTTTATTTGCATATTTGCAGTCAGTTTCTATACAATTCCAAGTCCATGGTGATAGGGGAATGCACTGACAGTGGAGTCATTGTGACTATTTACACCACAGCAGTAGTGTGAGCGTCACATTGAAACTGCTCTGCCACCCTGCCTCAAACTGAGCAATTCCTTTGGTGATGGGGGGTGTGCAATTTAGCATCTCTGAATTACTCAGTTAATGCAAAGCGATGAGAAACCACAAGAAACTCATAACCATCCTCTAAGCTCATTAGTGACACAGAATAACTTTCTTGTTAGACAACAGAGCCAGAGCTGTGGAGGCTTTTGAAGCTCATCAGCCATCTTTGCATCCAGCCTCTCCAATGTGTTCTCTTTAAATGCTGTCAGCCTTTTTTTTTGCTCCCCCCACTGGTGTCACAGCTCCCAAACAAATGCTCTCCCTCTCCTGAAACCAAACTCCGATTTCCTGACCCAGAAGTTCACGCATTCAGACAGAACTAAAGCACAAAGTACAAAAGCAACAGAAACATGCTCTTAGCTCAATCTTCCACGTGAGGTTCAGTGAATAGAGAAGGAACTGAAATGCACTCAGCGACTGAATTAAACAAGGAATATGAAGCCATCTATTCCACCTGAAAGCTTGTGGGCTAAATGCTCAGGTCTGCCGTGGCAAAGACCCTGCCTGTACATCTGACCGCAGCAACTTTATCCAGCTTGAGTCTTGAAAATCTAAAAGCATGCACAACCACAAGCTTCCAGAGTAACCTACCCCAGCAGTAATGGCAAAGAAAAGGTTAGAAAATTATATAAATGCTTTTAGTAGGAGAGCCAGGATGAGGATCGAGGCTTGTTACCTATGGGTTGGTTCCAAAAGCATACCAACCACTTCTGGGGGCAACAGAGCTGATAGAAAACCAGGGCAAGGACTTCCAGAAAAGCCATGAGCAGACAGGCATAAGGATGATAAGACCAATAAAGAACAAGTCCTTCTGACTGTAAATGTGTAGCGCCAGTTCCAGAAAAAGGTGTAGCTGAGTGATAAAATGCATTTGCTGGAAACAATTTTCAACAGACAGGTCTGTTGAACCCAGCCGCCCCTGTCCCAGCCTCATCGTAATGTGTACTCAAAGGCTGCAAGACATGGCTCGGAAGGGTGTTTCATCAAAGCTAAGCAACATTTTACTGCTCTGTAAGAATGGCAGATGTTAGACTGCAAAACATTTGTCGATCATATGGGACACATAACAGATGGCAAGTTCCCTGCCATGATATAGACCTCAATATATTTTCTGAGAAGGTAAAAAATTACAAGGGTCCAGGGCTGAATCTGAATTTAGGCAGATGAAAGGCAGCAAATATGCATCATTACATCTATCTTCATACAGCTCTCCTTCAGTTCATCCATAATACCCTGAGCTCAGCTACAATCAGAAAAATATCTGTCTCACTTAAATTACTCTATTAAACTACTTCAGCAAATCCAGTTCCAGAGTAAAAACAGTTAACAATGAATGTTTGTGTGTGCATGCACCTGCACACCCCTATGTGTGCATACATGGCACAAATAAATAAACAAGGATGTAAACTATTAGTACCACTAACCCCAGGATATCCTTACTTCATGTAGGATGGATGGATGAGGTCCTAATGAAAAAATATTGTCATATATATTCAAAGGAAAAGTGACAATCCAAGAAAACAGTTATTTGATATCTCAGTTTAATGCTCTTATCTCCATAACATATAACACTTAAAAATCCCAACAGCCACAAACAACAAAATTCTCCTCTTGTTCCCCAAATCTCACTTTTCTTTCAGGAAAAGGTGACAAAAATTGAACTGTCAAAGCAAAGGACTACAGAGGGTGCCATGCAGGGGATTAAGAAAATAACTGAGTTAAGTCAGTCAGCTGTGTTCCAGTTTTCTCTGTGCTGAGTGACCCTCTGCCCTCTGGTTTTTATTTGCTTTTGCACTGTACTGCCTTATGTAACTGTTCCCTCCAGCTCATAAATTTCCAAGGTGAACAAAAAGCTCAAGTGATGACATTCGGCTTGGCCACAAAGGTGATTTTTTTCCACTAACTTCTACTTAACGGGTTTTATATTTTTAATCACTTAAAAGTACTAATCCTGTTGCAGTTCAGTTGATCAATTCCGCTTCTAAATGCCCGTGTTTTTCCATTTTTGACCGGAACAACATTTCTGAAAATGTTAATAACTACAAAGATTAAAGTGGATTAAGGCTGGAAAAGAGAAACAGTTTAGTGGTTGTTTTTCCTCCCCCTTCTCAGGCCAGGCTGCCCTTATTTTGATTCGGGTACCTAGAACTGCTATTCATCTCCCAGAGCATCACTTTGCTCATACCGATATTGTACAAAAGGCAATACGTCTTTTCAGAATAGATCCTACATAAAAAAGACAGGAAGTCCATTATCTGAAGTTATTTTAAGAGATAGCTCTGGAGCAGCCTGACCTACAGTCACCCAGAGTCAAAAGCAAGTGCAGCCATAATCCTTCCATTCTATAGCATGAGTTTTTACTCATGATGATTTCTTGATCTGACTTTTCTCTATTGGTGAAAGCTACTGCTGGAGATAGCAGCCAAGAGACCTGTGCTTACAGAAATGTGACAAAGACCAAGAGATGCTCAGCAGCAGTCAATCTGTAATGCTAACAAGGTAATGAGATTTATAGAAGCTAAATAATAATAATATTCTTTTACTACTTTACTGTGAAATCATGTTCTATTTTAGTATTTGTCTATGTGTGTGAATTCAACTTTGCATTTGTTTATAGCACAGCTGATACAAATTTCACCTAGATTTGTGTAGAATATATGTAATTAGTAAGTCAGAAACTTAATTTTCTTTAAGATCTACTTCACTCCTTCCCAGAACACTAGAAGAATAAAATCTTCATAGTCATACAAACTGAAAGTTGATGAAATTTCAGAAAACCCCTCCCATCCATAATCCTGATGCAATTTCTGCAGGCCTTTTGGGAAGAATCCTGCAGCAGAATCCCAGACTTGAAGTTAAATTAGGGCAGAAAAACCTCTTTGCTCATATAACATGCTTAACATCCCACAAAACTCCAATAAAAGTGCTATTACATAGATTAACAGTATTTTAAACAATGAAAAGAAATGCATGTGGAAATACCCATTCTGTAAATAAGTTTAAGCATAAAAGCCAAGAGCAAATACTCAGCTAATCTATAACATTTGACCAGTCTCAGATACTAAATTGGAAAATAAATATACTGCTGCAAGAAAGTAAAACTTAATGGCAAATCAGCTCACAATACTAGTGGGAAGAACACAGCCCCATGAGAGGGACACATCTCATAAGCAAAATAACATGACAACATCCATAAACCAAATTTAAATATCTTAATGCCAAACCACAGTGCAAAACCAATGCATCTATTTTCTATTAATGACAAGGTCAGACATAAATCTGTGACAGAAATCTGCAGGTAACCTAACATTGTGCAGCAGTGACTGCTCACCATACGAGCCAGGGTTGGTGCAGCAGGGCAGGAAGGGCACGAGAAGGGCGACTGCAGCTCTTGCCACTGTCCCTTGCAGCAGGTTCGCATCCAGTTGAAATTTCATGCCAAAAGAGCTTTACAGCAATACTCAGAGAGGAAGAACAAAGACATAAAGAAAGGGGCATGGAGCTATAGGTGTTTTAAGAGAAAGCCAGCAAGGTATAGAGATGCAGGAGGATAAAACCACTGCGCCAAAGATGGGCTGTTGACAGGAAAAGAATGAACTGGCAGTGATAAGTGGTGAATATCGTGAACAGATGAAGGCAAATGCAGGCTAAAGTGCAACTGCTTTGGGAATTTATTTTTAGCCATATTGTTAAAGAAAATGGGCTTTCAAAGCCAAGTCCTTCATGGTTAGTGTGTTCATCTGCCTTTAACCAAGATGTAACCAGCATAAAGGAAACTTCAAATGTCACTGTAAATCTTTACTGAAGAAGCTGACTTCGAGATGCAAGTCATACATCCTGAACCAAACTTTCCGAAGTTTGGAGCACCAGTATTTCTGAATGTTTCTCATCAGAAGTGTTTTTAAGAGCACTAAGAAGAAATGCCAAGGCTAGTAAGAAGTAATGCATGCAAGTAGTAATGGATTCTCAAACGCAGAAACATCTCTCTTCCATCAGAAAATGTTTGTGAAATGTAACAAAGTCCATGTAAACTTGGTCTAGTGGCATTTATGAACCAGTCACTTCAAATTCCCCATTTCTAGGCATATCAGGTCTATACACATAGAGTCTTTCCATCATGAAAGAATTGCCTGATTAAAATTCAGAGATGGCAAGCAGAAAGCAAGGTCATTTATTGAAGATGAAGGAGCAGACACTCCACCAAACTGTCTTGCCTTCTGCTGGGCAGACATCTAAATCCAGCCCAGAGACACAGAGAAGAATCAGAGCGACTTTAAATTCTGGAAAGGTACATTTTCTACAGAGTATTTCTTTGCTTCTGTTGAAACATGAAATATTAACATCAATTCATTACACATCAATGCATTTGTATACTCCCCTGTTATCAAGTGTCCAAATGAAAACAATCTGTTCTAAATAATTTACTCCTGAATCATCAGCCAGCTTTCTTCTGCAAATCCAGATCTTCACTATTCGCCAAATCACACCTATGACTGACAACCTTTTAGCAAAGACATTCTCTTCGTTAAGTTTCAGAAAGTTACCAGCATATGTGTATGTGATGTGCTACAAAACTTGATATTTAGAACTGATATAAATGTATTAACAATAAAGTAAAAATACATATAGAGGCTATAAAACGTGATGGTTTTAAGTTTATTGACTGGATCCAGTGTGCAAGAACAACTTGTTCAACCTCCAGTAGTAGTCTCTTTCCAGGAGGTCTCCAAACACATGTGGGAAGAGGCTGAGGGCTCGATGAACTGTTCTGGCAACCTGCTTGCTGTCATTTCAGTCCTGGGGTTCCCAAAACTCAGCTCATCACAGGAGTGTGCAGCCTGATGTGGACTGCCTCAACCAAAAGCTTTTAAGCAGAGAACCTATTTAATCCAAAGCTAAAGACCATGTGAAACCACAGCTCCTTAAAGTAAATGCCAATTTTGACTCAAGTGGTGACAATGCTAATTAGTCTGTGATTATTTCCGGAAGCACCAGTCTAATACCCTCAGTCGCACCAAGTATCAGACACTTGCTGACAGCTCACTACTGTCCTCAGCAGTGGAGGCAAAAGTTATGCCTGGTGGCAGTTCAAAAAAAGCACATTCACACAACTGCTTCCCTCTGAAATACGAAGCTGCATTGCTACAATAACTCATTTCCTTTAGTTGTGGGACCCTCTGGTAAAAGGAATGACAGTGTCTCTGAAATGTGTATTCTTCCTTCAAGTTCACATCCCCTTTCTCATGCTGCACAGAGTGGAAGAAATACAAATGTACTTGCTCATTGATGTTACCGCAATAATCCGTTACTGGCGAAAAAGCAATTTCAAAACAAGAGTCATGAGCTACATAATTCCCTTATGAAATACAACAGTGGTTCTGAGTTAAGGTTTTGTATTTTATCTTAAATGAACATGGGTATTTTTGCCATTTGCTCACTGATGTACTAATTCAATGGTACTCCTGTAACCTTTTTTTTCTTAACTTTTTCCATTTGTTACTAATAGAATATAATTGTTTCCAATCTCAAGAGGAGAAATCTCCACTTTTTTGACACTAGGAAAGAAAAACCTAAACCCACACACCATTATTGCATTGGTCACTGCAGAGATACTCAAGTGGAAGGCAGAGGGTCAGCACTTAGGAAGGATAAGCTTTCAAAGACTGAGGGGAAAAGTGGATAAACACAGTAACTTCAACAATATCTACTGACTTTGTAGAATCCCAATTTACTTGTACATTCATTCTGGCCATGGTACAACCACACAGTTTCAATTAAATCATTCAGTCAGCATAGGTGTATCCCAGGCATGTATGTGTATACACACACACATACATATTTTAGGTATACATAATCCAGGTACTCGTCTGCTAGAAGATACTAAAATATTATAAAATCCAAGGCAACTTGCTAAATGTTAACTGTTAACATCAAAACCCCCAAAGCAGCTCATGGTATGATTTGCAGTAGCCGCTGCTAAGAAATGAGGTTTTAAGATGCACAAACACATTGCAGAGAAAAAGAGATTACAAACTGAAACACATTTCCTGTCAGAAAAAGACAGAAAGATTGAAGACGGGAAGCCGTGCCTTCAGTTATACATTCATATGAATGCCAAAGATTAAAAAGAAATGCAGTGTTTAGCACTGATAGAGCTATATCTTTTTCTCAGGCCAGATTGCCTGAGACCAGATTGTATAGTGTGTGACTGGTAATAAAGATGTAACACGAAAATAGGTGTTATGTAAAATAAAGGAGTCTTTCCCCTCATTTGTCCTAAAGTGTAAGGGATGCTTGATCATCATAATCTGTGAACTTCATCCTTTTTCAGCTTCTACTTTGCAAATATCATCTAATTTTAGTATTTGGTTAGAAAAATAAAACAAACAAACAAAGACTAATGGACTTTGCAGTGCATGGATGTCCTGGTGTCTATACCACAACAATGGAATACAAATATAATTACTGGTATGGTTGATTTTATGTTTTATTTCTGCATCCTCAGATTTTTGAAGATTAATGTGAAGAGAGCTTTATATCTCTATATTTTTATACCTCCATACATATATGGAGATATAAAAACAACACAAATATCATTCACCAGCCAGAATGTATCTTTGTATCCGAAGACGGACCACAAGTTCAAGTACATTAAAGGCCTGGTAGTGAAAAATACACTGACTTAATTTGGATGTAGAGAATTCAGCAATAGGTAAAATGTCTCAGTACATACACAGCTAAATCAGGTTTATGTATTTTGCAACAGAAAGCTTACCTGCCCAATTTTTCCCAGTTCCATTTCAACTATTGCAACAGGAGTGTTTATCTGATCAATGTGTCTTGACTGTGACTTCAGATCCACTCTCCAGTTCATGTTTTTCAGGACATTATCCCAACGGCTCTGATTGATCAGGCTCTCATGGATCTTCATTCGGTGGTTCTTCCAAAATTTTGCAATGACTGCAGCTTGGTCTGATGTGATGCCACCTTGTTTTTTGGTTTGGGCAGTGAGAAAAGCCTCCAGCTGATTCAAATCCATGTCTGCTGAAGCAATAGACTGTACAGAAAATAAGAGTAGTAAAAGGGAAAAGCTGGCTCAAAAATACTCTTTAACAGTCTAACAAAAGGTCACATCTTTAGGGTTTTACAAATATTGGATTTTAAAAGGGTAGTGCAAACAGATCTGGGTTATGGAAACCTGACAACTTTCATTAAAACTCAGTTTGTAAGTGCCTACTACTCATCCCAGATTCCTGTCCCCAGAGAGATGGAGGGTCATGGAGTGGCAACAGTGATGAGGAAACTAGGACCACCTTTGGGAATGCAGTACCGGTACAGGAAGCTTCTCACTGTCTGCTTGGCCCTCTCCCCCAGTATGCCCTAGGCATACCCAATTGGTCCCTACTGGGAACACTGAATCAGGCACAATACTGCTATTCTGATGGTCTACTAAACAGAAAAGGTGGGGCAAACATGGCATGTCCCTGGCCAAGGCTGAAACAAGTGAGGAGACATCCCAACTCCTTGCATCGTCCACAGCTTCATCTGCCACCTCCACACCACAGACAAGGAAGCAAAACTGGTAAATGCTGCACCAGTAAAGCAGGGTCTGCAGCACTGGCCACTGCAATGTGATGGCTGCAGCAACAAGAATGTGAGTCCTCCAAGGTTGAGTGTCTGTGTGCATGGAGCAATCCTTAAAAACACAACTGCAGCTTTTTCCAAAGGGTCAGTAGACTCTCTTGGGCTAAATTTATGTTTTCCAAGGGAGTGTAAGGGGTCATTTATTCCTCCTCCCTGCATAACAACAGTAATTATTCTTGCAAAATGCTTTTTTTAATAGATACCCAGTTTTTCCACCTTGTAGGAGTATCAGCTTTTTGTAAAGCTGATACTCCTACAGCCTTAAATTTGCATTGCCTATCTGGCAGCGGTTGCTAAATATGGCTGTGAAGGGAAGGGAAGACAGGAGGTGGAGAGAGGAAACTGTGGCAAAGTTTCCTCATTGTAGTTTCAAGCAGACAATTTTGCTTCATTCTCACACAAAATGGATGCATCTTATCCTAAATGAACATGACAGCTCCAAGCAGGTGCCAATCTGGAGCACAGCAAGGTGAATTGCAGCCAACGCTGCAATCTTTGGGATTTGCCTTAATTTAATTTTCCTTGACATGGCATTCCTACTGCTGTACTCCACGCACTCAGAGAAATAACGATCTCGCTCTTGTTAACCAAGCGGGTGACACTGTGTGGCTTTTGGCTGGACGCACACTGCTTCACGTTGCTTGTCTGCAAAACTGGTTATCACTTAGCTGAAAACCAAGAGGTTAGTGCTCTCTAAGCTTGCCAAGGGTGTGAGACCTGCTGCTTCATTGGTGATGAACTGTCAGTGGGATGAGCTACCGGCAGGCTTTGCCACCTTCCTCTATACCAGACAGATGTCAAAGTATGGGATCTTAGTCACATCAGGAATGGCCTGAAATAAAATGGCAGGTAGAAAAAAAAAACCCCAAACACAAGAACTAGCCCAAAACAAATTGCTTATGTATCATGCAAATGACAGAGAACAGCAGCAGGTTTGCTGTTTGGAAGGGAGTAAAGCCAACACCGCGACGTGTTCAACCTTCAGGAGATACACCACCACATCCTCCCTACTTAGAGGGTTTTTTTTGCTTGTTTCCAAGAAACGAGCAAACCAGAAACACCACCACACCCCCAAAAAACCCCAACAAACAACTGATTTACAAGTTTTTTAAACAGCATTTAATCATCCAGTGTATAAGATCTTTCCCCTGGAGCTTTTGTAGTGTTTAGTTTTAAGAGGGACGTGCTGCCTTCCCTCGCTCTCACGATGGATTAGCTGCCATCTGTTACGTGATCAAGAAAAGAAGTGGCAATCCACACTAGAAGGTAACCACTCAGCTGTAACAGGGTTCCAGCTTAATAGCAGCATCTGCCTATTTATTACAACATTTGAGATGTCTAGTGTACCACTGTAATTTCTATAGGGCATTCACACTATCTATTTATATTGCTTGCTTTTATCATGAAGATATTTAACTTCAGAGGAAATTATCCTGTAATACCTAGTTATGCTGTAAGTTAAAAAAGCACTTTTCATTTTCAAAAGCTGTTTAGACTCACAGTCCTTTCCTACATCCACCTCTAACATGAACAGGACTGTCTATTATGGCAGTGTGGAACATTTTCTGGTTTAATATTTTCATATCATTACATCTATGTGGGGATCTGTTTGAGTGTTGTGTGACACCAACTATCACTTATGCACACCTTTTGTGTTGGTTTATGTGAATGAGGGGGCAATAGAGCTGCAGACCCAAGTACCTTATGTAAGCCCTGTCAAGACTTAGATCAAGCTGAGATGCAGACTTTCTTCTCAGTTCAGCTGTGCAGAAAATTGCCTTCTGTTTTACTCCTGTGCAGAAACTGAGATAATAAACTGCATCCTCTGCACTGAATGAAGCAAAGGTGTCACAGAGAAACATCTGATCTTCGTGAGTGCAGATTCACTGGATCAAATAACCAGGCAACCCTTTTCTAGGCTTGATTTTATAACGTTCAAGTATTTCACATTTGTAATTCTTCGGATTATTTTTAACCTCACCCCTTCACAACAACTCTTTTTGCAAGATGCAGCAAGATTTCTGGCAGTGCTTTGCTAAGATGATAAAACATGAACACACATGCACACACACACAGTTCCGTACTGCGCCTTGACACATGATGTTAGTCTGTCTCTGAAGTGTATCTGAAAGAGGAAGCTTATGACCAATCTTGCAGTTTTAAGCAGAAGAAAGACAAAATAGCATTACTAGGGCTTATACAGGAGGGTTAAACTTGCTTGTTTGGCAAAGATCATCAACAGATTGATGATTAGTTAAGATCCGGTGTGAGCTACATTTAAAAACTCCGTATGTTCGTGTATCATAAGCATGCTGATACAGTTTGCTACCAAAATACTATTCTGTAACACAGAGGAATGAAACTGTGTATCATAATTAGCAATCATTTATCTCGCTTACTCTCACAAGTGCACATGTACACACAGCATGGATTGCTTAATCTGTACATGTACACAGCTAAGAAATCAGAAGGTAACAAACCATACTGTATTTTGGTGGAATATTTGTCAGGTAATGCAGGCTTTAAATAATATACCAATAGAGTCCATCATTCAGACTGGAATCTCCCTCAGCTTGGACATACAACTAGTCCTTTTAAAAAATATATACAGATTTTAACTGGACGTGGGCACAGTCAACGAGTACAACTGCAGTATATCTGTGTGAAGATATTACTGAAGATACATTTACTTTGAAATTCCTCAACAAAACCCACCAGCTATAAAAACTGTCAAAACATGTAAGAACAGCAACTCATTTTAATGTTATGTTTCATCTTAACTTGGAAACATTTCTCTGTGGACAGGAAACCTGATAAAAGTTACAAATAAGAGAACAATTGAGGTCTTTGCTGATCTTCCATCTCCTCTATTTTACGAGTAATTCATTCTTTAGCCAAGTGTAGTTCCATTCCATTGCTCATATGAATGGACACAGTTAAATTCTGGACTTTTTTTAAGGTTTAGGAAATATTTAAATTTAATGTGGGGGAAAAAAACCCACAACATTTCCAGTGATATTCTGAACAGCATTACAAGCAGTTCTGTCCATTACCTTTAACAATGCTCATTTATTACACAGAAATTCAAATTACAGTGAACACAATTTACTGATATATCTAAGGATTAAAGTTAAAACATGAGTGGTTCTTCTGTGCTTATGACTAAAGACAAATAAAATATATCTGATTATAGGTCTCCCTCTCATGCTTTTAAACCCTAGCATTTTGGAGGTGCATTTACCACCACCAGGACAATGACCAGCTCTTGTCCACAACAGTGATAAAGATGGTTTCACTGCTGGAATAAACACCACAGGCATGTTTCAGCATCACAACTGGAAGCTTCTCATGATTTAAAGGTGTGGAAACTTGTTTCATCCATCAGCTCCTACAGCTGAATCACTGTGAGCATTGGTTCAAGAGAGAGAAATTTTATTAATGCCAGTGACTTAGTCCAGACAGACCTTAAAGTGCAGGATCCACTCCTGTACCTTGACCGACCTATACTGTCAGTGACACAAATCATTAAATTATAAAGACTTTATATTCTGAGCTAAGTGCGTGTGCATGGAGATCCTGCCTTAGTTGTTTCCCACTTCATCTCTTTAATGGTCCTCAATAAACATACTTTTGCAATATGTTATCACGGTTCCCTTATTCACAGACTGTCCCATCTCTACGCAGTTCTACAGCACATCAAGAAGCGCTGTGTTAAAAGTATGACACCGAGGAAAAAAAGGTTATGTAGGACCTAATTCCAGTTCTTACTGGAAATCACAAATGATTTACTATTTCAACATAAGAATCTTCAACTAACAAAAAGCACAAGTTTTCTAGGAGTGTATAGAATCATAGCTGTTCTACACCAGTAATTTAATTTACATTACTATGACTATTCAATCAAATGACTAAGCAAAAAAAGCCTATTTTCAAAACTAGAGTCTTTCAGAGAATATTATTAATATCTAATGGATATTAAAAATTTCCTCACATTATCTATTCTGAGATTTTAAATTTTCTTTTTTTTCCCCCCCTAGGAAGCACAGCTTATGGACAGTATGTCATACTACAAGCATGCAAACCCTACCCTCAGCAACTGGCTCCACCTTTCTTTCCAGAGGCTAAGCAGATGCTTTTCACAAGAAGCAGTTTTGGCCATACTGACTTCTCTTTTGTGTTCATCTTCAACACATACCCACTGTGTCTTCAAATATAATTCAGACAATAAAAATATGACTTCAAATACGTTAATGGAACAGTATTTGATAATCTAGAGAGTTTTGTATTAGCTTAATTAGATCCATTAGACAGGTACCATGGTACACAGAACAGGAAAACAGACTTATATTCATTATCTCTTCTCAGAAACAAAGCCTGACAAGCTTACTAGTGAGAAACAACAACTGGTAAAACCCACTGGGGAAAAAGAGAATGCACTTCACCTCCAGAAAGAAAACATTACTTGTCAACCACTATGGAAGAGCTCCAAGAGTTGGCCTTGCCAGCATGTGCAGGCATTTTCTCCAGCTGACCCTCAAAATTGCAGGCTGCTGCCAGCCTGTAGCACAAAGGAATCACAAGCTCAGAGAAATAAACAATTCAGTGCTGTTCACACTAATGAAGTTCACACTAATGAACTCGCCTCTTCAGGTTTTGGGGAGGGGGGAGTAAGAGACTATAGCTGTATCACAACCTTTATAATTCAGATGCTCTTGAAAACTGCTTCTCAGACCCTTGAAGCACAAGCACAGAGAGGGGGGACCAGCTGCAGATAGGAAGAACATGCCAAGGGACCCTGCTCGGCCAAAACACTTACATAGCACAAAAGCCAATTCTTGTTAACATCGGGATACTATGCATTCCTTTCATTTAGAAGGGCTTTGCAGCAAATAGGGGGTACCTGCTGCATGCAGCTTTGGGGTGTGTAGTTTCTTCCTCCTTCTCTAAAAAGAAAGGCAACCCTGGGAGAGCAGGGGGGGGAACAGAAGCAGCTTTCATCATCTTTGGGCATAACAGCACACATGGGTCCAAGTGACCCTAAGCTACTTGTCAAAGTTAGCTCAGCATGCTCTTCTGCAAATAGCAGCTTCAGACAGAAGGAATTAGAGAAGATTTCTGCAACCCTGCGGTTTCTGGATCCTCCTCTGCAAGTATGTACTAACCAGACTCTCTCCAAGGGGCTGCTGAGATATCCAGTCCTGTAATATATGAGCTGTTCCCATAGATGTTCCCTGGATATTAGTCCAGTAGACTTTCCCACGTTTCTGGAGACAGTAGAGGTTTTCAGCTAGTTGGTAGGTTGTGCCTCACAAACACTGTTTATTAGAGTCCAAAAGCTCTCCTGAGACTTGGAATTAAGATAAAATTAGATGCAACAGCCTACTTGTCTGCACTTGAAAATGGTGATCCATGTTTTGGGAAAAAACCCAAAGGCTTCTATACCCCCAGCAAATTTATAAGTCAGAAATCACAAGTGACCTTATCCTTAAGTGACCATTTAGTGTTTCTACATCAAAGAAGAAGTACTTTAACTAATCTTTAAGTCTTCATCTAAGCCTTGGGAGACCACACAAATTTCTTTTACTCAAATTCCATACCATGTCCCAATATTATTTTAATTTGCTTCTTACTGAGCTGTAATACACAGTTATAAGTGAAATTAAACTGTTTGCTGATAGAAACAACCTAACTGTGAATCATTAAAAGGATAATAATACATGTATTATTTAAAACCTGTAGTTTAATTTTTTTCTAGTGTGTAATAAATAGATCTTCTGCAACAAGTATTTCTTATTCCAACCTGTGTAGTCTTTTGATTTGTTGCTGAGGAGAAACTAACCAGGTCAACAGACATTCAGTAGACTTGTAAATATTTTCAAGTTGGAGTTACTCTGATTTTTGTGAATCATGATTGTCTTGGATGGGAGGACTTGCACCACAGAGCAGCAACAAAAAAACATTTAACTGCTGTTGCAGATGGGAAAAAATGAGTGTGCCTGCTGAAGTTGCAGGCAAAATTCCATCCTTCCTGTATTTCTAATCTTATTACGCTTGATTCCATCCAGATTTGTCAAATGTGCACATTGTCAAATGAAAGATGAAACTCAATGGGTTGCTTCCATGCCTCTTGACTCCTCCATTTTCTCCCCCAAGTTTCCCACCAAGCAGAAACTCTCCAGACCTCTACCTTTTTTTATTTTGTGCCTACAAGCTCACCAAACCCAATGTTCTCTGCTAAAATTATTTTTTTACTTGAACATGAAGTTCAATAACAGGGAAGTAGAGATTCAGCTGTTTTTGGCCTAGCTTACAATTGAACGCAAAAGAGATCTTTGAATTAGTTTCTAAAAGCTTCCAAAGTGACCACATCATTTCCCTCCAGCCTGCCTCTGCCATTAGTCTGTGTTGCCTGCTAGAAATGATCAATTTGAGCTCACAATTCCATAAAATGCGACTTCCTAAATTTATTTGCAGGACGTGTCGTTTTTCTGTGGTCTTAAGACTCATTTGATGACAAAGGAGGATGAAAGGTTGATAAAAATAGGCAGCCACCATTGAACCGCAATCTGAGCCATGCCCCTGTGGTCAGATCGTACTTCCTGCAAACCTGCTGTGCTAAGCTCAAAAGCATTGGCTCCCCCACCCCAGCTCCATCCTAAAACCTATCTTTAGCTGAAAGAAAATTGATGATCATCAGGATTTTGCTGTCTGGACCTACTTAGAATCATAGAATGGTTTGGGTTGGGAAGAACCTTAAGGTCATCTAGTTCCAAACCCCCTGCCATGGGCAGGGATGCGTTACCCTAGAAAATGTCACCCAAGGCTCTGTCCTGCCTGGCCTTGAATACTGCCAGGGATGGAGCATTCACAACTTCCTTGGGCAACCTATTCCAGTGCCTCATCACCCTCACTGTGAAGAACTTCTTCCTTATATCTAATCTAAACTTCCCCTATTTAAGTTTAAACCCATTACCCGTTGTCCTACCACTACAGTCCCTAACGAACACTCCCTCCCCAACATCCTTACAGGCCCCCTTCAGATACTGGAAGGCTGCTATGAGGTCTCCACGCAGCCTTCTCTTTTCCAGGCTGAACAGCACCCAC
>NW_009923577.1:76109-76788 GCF_000696875.1 Nestor notabilis
TCCTCCAAGTGAGGTCTCACGAAAGCAGAGTAGAGGGGCAGGATCACTTCCTTCGACCTGCTGGTCACGCTTCTTTCGATGCAGCCCAGGAAATGGTTGGCTTTCTGGGCTGTGAGTGCACACTGCTGGCTCATGTTCAGTTTCTCATCGACCAACACCCCCAAGTCCTTGTCTTAAAGACCGTGTCTAGGCTTTGTACCACTTACAGGACAAGCATAAATAAATATTTAGGAAAAAATCCCAAAAGACAGAACAAGCCCACCCACCAATAACATTAGTCATAGCTAGATTTCTGAACAATGCCTGCACACTCAGATTGCAAACAGACACTAAAAGCCTGGATTTTAAGCAGTAAATATAAAAGAAAAAGCACAACCCCCTGTTCTTGAATAATAGTTTCCAAACTACTTAAATTATTTAAAATAGAAAGAGGAAGAGATGTAAAAGAAAAAAGGCAATGGAAAATACTTCTTGGAGAGCACAGATAGCTGTTGGACAGGCTAAAGGGAGATAAAACAAGGAACTGAAAAAAATGGAAATGTTCTATTAATAGGAAATATGCTTGCAACTTCAAGGGTCAAACAAAATATTTATTTATATTAAAATTAAAAATACAAATATTTTTTGCGAGGTGGTTGGTGACAGCCGGCATAGTTTCACTAAGGGGAAATCCTGCCTG
>NW_009923578.1:0-11854 GCF_000696875.1 Nestor notabilis
CCGGAGGAGTGGTCGCTTTACGTGTGGCTCTTCTCGCTGCCGGAGGGGCTTGGTGTCCGGCCCTCGCTGTCGCTGGTTGCCTGTGGGGCGATTGTCCGCTCAGGAGCGGGAGGGGGCCAGGGCAGCGAGGGGCTTGCTGCTCTTGATGGTCGCCGGTCACCGAAAGAGAGCCAAGGGAAACGATCCCACCCCACGGCCCAGAACGATTCCATCAACTTCCTTTTCATGTGCCCGCTTACTTGCACAGGGCTCGAGTGTGTGACTGCGCATCCACATCCGATCTAGGGGTTGTTTTGTTGCTTGCCTGTTGTGTTCTTTAATATCAAACCCCTAGAAATACGCAGTGTTTCCAGCTCTTCCCCCAGCATGCACATATGGAGGTGTTTGGATTAGAAAAGAAAGAGCCTGTTGCCTTGTACCTCAGATCATCTGGTTCGACCTCCTGCTTGCTCAAAGCCCGGTCAGCTGAGCTACTGCGTGACCCACCGCCCGACATTTCACAGGATTTCATGGATAAACCAGCCTGTACATGAGATAAAATGCCATGAATCTGCGAAGTTTCAGTCAAAACATAAGACACAATACACAAGGCAAATCTGTTAATCTTCCCCAGTGAGTCCCTCAGATGTTTTGTTTCTGTAGGAGCTCAAGGATTTCTGTCCCCAGAATATGCTCAAAAAGAGCAGGATTCTGCAGTACAGGAGGTGGTTTAGCAGTAGCGTACAAAGGCTTTCGGTCAGACTCCTGTTGCTACGCTTGGTAAATTAAAAGATGTTTTCTTACACTACTTGATGGAAGTGTATCAAATGTTTTCTTATAGGATGCGTTGGATTTTCTTCTTTACAGGGGTGGTTGAATGCTGATGCTGAATAAAAAGTAATGATGTAAAATGAAGTAGATAACACTCAATTAAACTGACTAAAATAGTTCTTAACATTTTCGGTTTGGTAAGCATGCACTCCATCCTAGCAAAGTGTGGTATAAAATTCTTTCTTAAAGAAACCCTTCACAACATTAACTTTCAGGACTTCATCAGGCCTCTGACACATACCTGGTGTGAGGGTGGTGAGGCACTGGTACAGAGAAGCTGTGGCTGCCCCATCCCTGGCAGTGTTCAAGGCCAGGTTGGACACAGGGGCTTGGAGCAACCTGCTCTAGTGGAAGGCGTCCCTGCACATGGCAGGGGTTGGAGCTGGATGAGCTTTAAGGTCTCTTCCAACCCAAACCGTTCTGTGACTGTGATTTTATTTGGCTATCTTCATTGTGATGCTGCTCTGGAGAATGGCTGGGCAGCTGAGAGGTGTGACTTCTCTGCACCAGCCATTTGCCCACCTGGGTGGTTTGTGTACACAGTCCACTTTCTGTTCTCTTGTGCAGACTGGTACCACGGGATAAGAGTTTTTACAAAGCAGTTCAGCTCACAAATGGGAACTTAGTTTTGGTTTAGGGCTCTTGGTATCTCCTGTGACAAAGCAAGAGGTAGTGATGTTGACTGCTGCTCAGGAAAGAATGGAGTTAGGGGAGAGGAGATTTAATAAGCTTAGGAATAGTTTTCTGGTTTGGAAGTAAAGGATAAAAATAAACAACATGGTTTGGATATTGGCAAGTGAAAGGGTGCAGATTAAGGGATAAGAAAGTAGTAAGCAGGGATTACAGCAGACAGAAATGTGATAAAGAGGTACATGTTGTAAGGATGAAGATACTAGAAGTAGAACTCCCCATGTTTGCACAGGTTTTGTTTCACTTAATCACATGTCTGGCGCACACATTTTTATTCTTTTGACTAGGAGTGTCTGCTATGGTTCTGTCTCTGCCCTCTTACCCTTTTAACATTGTCACTACGCCTGAAGTGTAAAGGGTGAAGTAGGCTGGAGTTCCTTTTTCTTTTATCTCCCTGTTGCAGGAAAACAGAACTGTCTAGTGTCTGCTTTTTGACATTTAGCTAGTCTTACCTATAAACAGATTTTGTTCTGGTTTTAGTCCTATTTATCTTAAAGCAACTTTATTTCATAATTAGGGACTTTTCCACTACCTTTTTGCTATTGCAATCCCATGGATAAGACGTACCTCTTGCTACATGGATGACATTACTAAAACCAGGGCTACTTATGAAGATTTTCTCTGACATGCATGTTCCTTATGTTGAACGTTGCAGCCAATTTCTATTGATATTTAATTTTACAGGAGTAGAAGAAATAGTCATTGCAGGTTACATAAGCTTTTCCAATATTATTTCCTTATTCTGTTTCCTTTGAAATAAAAGGTATTTTCAGTTGTGTTCAGCAATGTCAGTTGTTTAGTTCTACTTATGGAATAACAACCTAGGTGATAAATTGTTATATTCTAGAGTCACTTCACGACAATAGAAGCTCTCAGAAACATGGAATAACCCATATTCTTTTTAAGTGCCCAAGAAGGCTGAAGGATGATTGTACTAACTGTTGTGGCCAGGAAACTCCTATTACTCCGAACAAACTTTGTCAGTGCAGTGCTTTACAAGTGCTGTCTTACCTGATGTTTAGTTGTAGAGCAGCAGAGGCCTGAATCTCTATGTGAAGCTAGTAAAGATCTATACATGATGCCTTAATATATTTTCTTACAAATATTCTACTGCATAGCAAAAGAAACTATAGTTAAATATAGCCTGTATTTGGGCAGTACTCCATATTAGTTTTGTTCCAAAATGTCAGAAATGTGTTTGCTCTAATGCATTGATGAGGTTTGCTTCACAGCAGTGTGGTTTTAACATCCCTATAGTTAGAACTGTACAGAGTTTCCCTTCCCCAACGTGTTGGGAGATTGCTCAGAAGCCATGTGGTGTTTTGCCTCTTCAATCCTGAGAGAGGATTGTTTATAGAGATTTTGTTTGCTTGCTTTAACAACAAATAGCTGTTGTTTAGTATGACCTCCTTTTGACTCCCCATCACCTGCTCTTGGGCTCATTTTTCTGTTAGGTTATCTTTAGTTACTGCTGCATGGGCTTAATAGATAGAATTTCTCATGTTTGATATGGAATATACAGTGGTTTGTGGGGATAATGATCAGCCTCCAGCCTTCTACTTTGCTTGTTTTCAGATATTAATTTGAATTATCTGATTCAGCCACTTATTTGCTCTCATCTTTAGCCAGACACAGTATGCAAAATCATGTATGAGAAACTGAATATAACTGTTAAGAAAGAAATAGAGGGAAGTGGGCAAAACTTTTAATTTCTATTTTTGGAAAAGTGAATAGACCAAGGTAAAGTACTTTCTGAATAAAGCATATAACTATATGCATGATGATAGCTCAACGCCTAGACTAAGATAAAATTTTAGCTAATTCATTTCTTGTGCTAAGAAAACAAAATGCTCCCAGGATTCAATGCAAGGTACCTTCCTCCATACTACTGCTTCACTTTTTAAGTGATGTGTATATTGCTGTTCTGCCTTTAGCCAACTTCTGGGCTTTTTTACAGTTCTAATAACCCTTGTTTTTTTGTCCAGATAAACTAGGGGCCTCCCGTGTGATGCTGTGGTCCCATGGGCACCATATGTAAATCATTACCAATCACAAGAAGCTCTGTTACACGATTTGAAATTTAAACTAATGAAAAAACAGTAAGTAGACATCAAAGCAAGTACAAATCCACTACACCAGTACCTACAGTGCTTGTTAATATGGATTCAAATAGTTATTGTCAGTGGTTTGGGAGATTCTGCAGTGTATATTGTGCAAGAATGGTGCTGTTGGGAGCGAAAGGAGACACATGCCGTATAAACAAGTGAGTGCTATGCATAACCTAGTGCCCAGTGCTGCCTGAAACATACAGTGAGGATTCTTTTAATTTTAATGAAGGCAGTGCTAATTACACTAACATGGGAGGAGAATCAGCTTCGTGTATCCATACAGTGTAATACAGAGGTCCTTGAAGGTGGACTGCGTGTATTTTGCTAGGAGAAGGCTCAGCAAGGGGGCAGAGAGGAATTTGACATTTAATTCATATTGTGTTAACCTTTGCAAAAGATCAGGTTTCCAACAAGTTGTGTGACTCTGTAAGTTGATGATTTCAGTGTTCAAAACATGTAGATAAGTCCTCTCCTAAAATATGATAGAGCAAATGTTCTTCAAGGCAGATTTCTTTTTGTGCAGTCTGCATGTTTTTGGAAGATTATCTTGTCTGATTTAATTCTCAATAGTTACAGCAAAAGAAAATACATGATTTACTACCTGTTCTAACCCTGAGCTGCAAATGAACTAATAGAATACCCATAGCAGAAATGAATTATGCATAAAATAAGCCACAAAACAACAGGCAAATGTGGTTTCGTGAAATACATACCTCTTTGGTATGTTGTCTGTGCAGTTGTATTGTTCTTTGTTTCTTTGTAGGTATGGAGAAGTTGAAATTATTTCACAGTAAGTACAAAACAGCGCTGTGAACCACTAAGTGTGTTTGTAGGTGTTCTTGCATATGAGTAATAGATACACATAAATATATATATTCATGTGCAGTTGTCACATCAGCAAAAGTTATAGAGTGGGTATCATTCTATTTGTGTAAAGCTTTAGTAAATCTTTTTTGTAGTGATTGTTTCAATTTCAAATTATAGGAAGTAAACGTCAGTGTATATGCAAAAATGTCCATCAGTATAATGTTTCATTTTAGGACGCGAGGTCATCATACCTTGGTGTCTTTTTAAATGCATTTAAGATAGCCATCTTTATTCAAGATCCATAGAAGTACAGTAATTTAAACAGCTACCAAAGATCTTATATTGAGACATTCAGGAAAATTACTGCAGGAATGTTCCATTTCCTCTCACATGAACACAGAGTAACTGTAGTGAAATATTACAACTTTCTGATGTCCCACACATACTCTGACAGGCACCTCTTATGAGTAGGTACCCTGAATAGTCCATTTTCTTTGACTGCATTTGAAAATCGTGTAAGAACATTACTGTGATAAATAGATTCTATAATGTGCTAATACAAGTGGATTTTAATTCCTAGTTATAAATATATTACAGATCCAGTAACCATTTTGCTGACAAAGCATATCAACAAAGAATAGGACTGATTACTTATGGAAAGTCAGAGATTTTTTTCAGTAATTGCAAATTTAAAATAAATTGCAGGCAAAGTCTATTGATGGTATGGAGTATGGTATGACCATGTTATTCAATGAATTTTTTTTTTTCCTTGCAAATGAAAAGTATATGATATTTACACTTAAATGAAAAATATGTTTTTAATACATGGTCCTTTTCTTTTTGCAAACATTTTGTGGCTATGGCAGTAGTCTTTCCATTTTAGAATATTGAATAACTGCGAGTATTCATCAATAAATACCAAGTAAAATAACTTTGAAATATTTATCAAAGTGGGTTTGTCCTTCTCTTCCCCAGGCATGATGACAAAAGTCTAATACCAGACCTTGGGACTCTATTACTATGATTCTGTAGGATTTTCTTGATTACAAAAGACAGAGAAGAAACAAAGTCATAAAGCTGACTATGTAAAGCTGCCTAAGTCCTTTCAGTGATTGCTATGGAGCAGCAACATGAAGCAGGTCTGAAGAAAGGCCTTTGCCATGGTTTTATGGTTACATGTATGCTGAATCTTCAGGGTGTTCCTGTTCATTCTTAGCTACACAAGGTCCAGATTCAATCCAGAGTTACACTTAACATCTGTCCTTGTTTTTACTCGTAGCTTGTACTTAGCTTTGAATTCTGCTGCTTCTGAGGAAGAGCTTGTGTGCCCTAAAGATTGTCTTCTTTTCTTAGCTACACCAGTTGATCTAAATAAACCTACAAACCCTAGATTTAAGCAGTTTATTAGAAGCCACATAGTTCATGGTTGAAATCCTTGCATAGACCTTAGTACAGCCAGAATTTCTCGTTTGGAACTGCTCGAGTGCTTCAAGTTACACATGTGTTTAAGTGCATTCCTGATCTACAGCCAGGGTGCTCAGCATCTCTCAAAATTCTTATGAAGCTAGACAGATCATGCTGACATACTGTGGTGCAAAAACTTTGATTTTACTGGGTAAGTGAAGAAAGTCATTATAACTTTTTGTGTAAAGTCTAATCCTAAATTACTTGGGAGGAAAGTAAAGATACTCATAGTTTAGGCCTTAAAATCGTAACATCTAAGTTAATTTCCATCTCCATGCAAAATTTTGTTTCTATGGACTGAGTAATTTTCTCATTAATTTCTCCTTAAATTGCCTAGAAAAAGCAGAATACTTCCTGTCATCAGAAGTGTGGATAAATATGCAGGATATTCTCTTAATGCAGTGGCAAGATCGGTTGTATTTTGTTGGTTTATATGAAATGAATAATTACTCAGAGCAAACCAGATATTAGCTTTACTTCAGGAAACAGCAGTCTATAATACATCTTCCTTCCCCTTCCAAACAGGAACAAGTGAACCCAGCACATAGCTGGTTGTATTCCAATGCTCCTTTGTTTGCCTTGGCATTTGCTTCACTTTTATATAAATTAGTCCAAGTTGCCTGGGTGGTGTTACTCATTTCATTGTTTGTTTACATGTTCCGGGTCCTTAAAGCTTGTAGTAGTAATGGGCTGCTATTTGTTTTACAAGTAGACTGGTTCACTTTTCTCGATATCTGTGCAAAATATAGAAAATCAATGGTGTAAAGTTATTAATTGTTAATTTTCATTGTGAATTGATTAACATTATGGTGTTTAGCTGAATAATACATTATGTCTAATGGTGCCTAGTATCATAAATTACACTTTGAATATAATCTTCCCTTTGAAAGATAAGAAGTTTTGCCTTGGAGTATTTTCTTGATCTGTTTAAGTCTCACACATAAAAAAAGAAATCATATGTAGTTGAGGACGATTCTGACATATTTCTTTTCTCTGAATAAAGTTTGTAGAATCAATTGTGTAACAGAATAAAATCAAGTAAGACAAATAATGTTTTTTATAAAAAATGCAGTGTTGAAATAGGCATAAAATTATTCCTAAGGCAACAAGAAAATATTTTCAGTAACATTTTGTCTTTAAAATGTTACAGTTAACAATAGAAATAATGGGTATTAGCTAAATACTGTCAACATTATTAATCCCAGATCCACTGTAAGGAAAGAAAAACGCTGTCATCACTATTTGCAAGACTCGGCTGTAACTTTGGATTACACAGTGTTGAAGAAAGTGGTAAAAAATTGAGACATAAAAACCTTGCTTAAGAGTATAATTTATTCTCCTCTCCAATATGCAAAAATAATTCTTCCTTGCTGTCACAAGATCACCTGCTTGAATAGTCTGGCAAAGTATTCTACGCAGTTTATTCCGTCATGTTGGGTTTTGGCTAGTATACTTAGGCTTTATTCCCAAGAAAGTAGATGCTGTTTTCAGTTTCTCTCATGAGAGGCATTTGGAAGATCCAGACATTTCCCTAACTGAGGCAGAACTATAAAACTGAGTTGTGAGCCTTTGCTGCCAAAATTTGAGGAACCCAGATTAGAGAAAACTATGTATGGATAAAACTGTCTAAGGGAACAAAAACAGGAAATGTTTTTAGATGAGAAAGAGCTATCAGGAATTTAAACAGGAAAGGCTGAGTACAGTTTGTTACTGCAGAATGCTAATGCTCTGTGCAGAATGACCATTGCCCTAATGATTAGAGCTTTAGCAGAAACTCGCTCCAAGGTCAGGCAATCCAGGTCAGCAGTGCAAAGCAGTCCACAAGGTACTTCACTGATTAAAAAAGCTGAAAATGTAGTTACACACAAGGGAGGCAGATGTTCAGCTATGCCCTAAATTAGCAGGACCAAGTTGCAAACAAGAATTATCATCAGAAAAAGATGTAGGGCACTCCACAGAAAGCAAAGTACTCCAGCTAGGGTCAGAGAAGTCAGAAGCAAGCTGTGATGTCCAGACAAGCAGCTAGCTCCAGCTGTAGCAGAGTAATGCAGTACAGGTGCAGTTGTCAGGGGCTGATCATGACTAGAGGTACAAGTGGGTATGGTGCATGCATGCAGAACGGATCATTATCTGCAGGACAAAAAGCCTTGAAAAAAGGGAAGACGTTGGAATAGTTTAAATGCCATCATGATAGTGTGCTTTATGGTGTAGCGAAAGAGCTGCGCCCCCCGTGGCCATGGCAAGGCAGGTGGAATACGGTCAGGCACCTGCTCACAGTGCTGCTTACTAGTAGGAAACTCAGAGGCTTACAGGGCTCGTTGAAACTTGCCTGTTGAGAAGACATTACAATTCTAACCAGCTCCTTTGCAGATGGATAAGAATTATTGTGCCAGTGAAGAGCTGCAGTTCACAGATTCCACCTCCTGAGGCTCACAGCAGTTATCCAATGAGGCAACTGGGTTGGGCTGCAGCCTGAGGCTCTGGTTTCAGAGCAGACCTGCAAGCAGTGGACAGTTTTCCGCCAGAGCTTAGACTGAAACCCGATAGATAGTGAGCAAAACAGGACAGCTTTTTTACAAAAATGAAACAAAATGAAGCAACCATAAAAAAACCCCAAATCACAAACAAAAAAAACCCCCGAAAACCTTGTAGCATTCTTCCAAGCTTTAAACTGACCTATTTGGTAGGTTTCCTTCATCTTAAATAAACCCTCTCTCTCACTAATCTACGCTTCCTTTGTGTATTGTAGCAAAGTAAGAGTAAGTCACATCGCAGCCCTTGTTTTTGCTAGGCAAAGTTGTCATAAGCCTCGGCTACAATTGTGTGTTTTAATTTCCAGAGATATTCAGAAGTATATTCAATTAATGTATAAACAGTAGGTTTCTGCAGTGAATTTCTGTTCCTACAAAAACAGATCTGGTATTATTGCATTATCTATTAAAAAGTAACAGTAAGATGGTACATATAAAAATATTTTTTAAAAAGTTATATGATAATAACACTGTAATGCTACTGCCAAGATACACCCTGTGCAGCCTGGTCAGGCTGAGTCAAACTAACAGAAAACAGATACGCAATTAACTTGCTTATGAATTAAAAGGTAGGAATAAAATCAATTCCAATCAATATCTTACAGAATTTTATTTTCCAAAAATGAATCTCTCTTTTGATGTAAACCTGTAAGGTTTTTGACTAAGTATTCCATGATGTTCAGATTGAAAATGTGGCAATATTCTTTATCCATGATTCAGACCTCAGAGGGATTTAAGAGAAGTGAGCTGGCAGATTTTTAAAATATATATAAAATTCTATATCTTTATATAGATATGTGTATTTGTCATTTGTGACATTTATGTAAATATTACATCCAGATTTTCACCGATGGATGTGATTTGTAGAAAGGTTCTGCAGAAAACCGGGCTCATTTCTGTTCTGTTCAATGCTGTGCTTGATCACATTGAATTAATTATCATACCATATCCGATAAAACTTGCACATGACTCACAGGCCAACAAAACATTAAGTAGTGGTGAGGCTAGACAGTTATACAGAGTGACAAAGAATGACTGAAATGCTGGGCCCTTTGAGGGGAAAGGGAAGAAGAGATGTTTATATAGATAAACAAAGAGTAAGTGTATGAAGAGGCAATTTTATCTCTTCTTGAAGTTTTAATGAGACCAATGTTTAAATACTACTTACAGAGCTAGTGTGGACACACCAAAAATGGGAAGTTGAAAATCTACAGTCAATGTATAACTCATCATAAAAATGCCCATCGAGATTTCTCTAATAAAAAGGAGGAGGAACGTGAGCAGCAATGGAAGGAGCTGGCTGCACTGCATCTCGCCGGAGTTTGGACAGTCTCTTCAGAAGGTATCGCATAGCAGTGTTTTGCCAAGACGAAGGCATGGGTTCAGAGCAGTCCCTTCATGCCAGGCAAAGCACTCAGGAAACCACTGAAACTTTCTGTCTCCAATGGCAAGTACGTAATTTAAAGGTCAATGATAGATGGAAAATCAAAGTAGACAATTCCTTTTTATGCTTCCTTAATGTCAGTATACCTATGATAAAATAATTTAGGAATGAACTGTAGCAAATCTCTTCTAATTAGAGGTTACAAATTGCCTCAATGCGATCTTGCAGAAGATGTACAAGTGAAGCTGATTCTCTGAACAGCATGATTGTTCCTTAGTTAAACTAAAGCTGTGTGACTTGCCATGGGTAACTGTGACACAGAATTCTGTAATTTGAATAAAAGGAACCTTTTAATTCATTATGAAACATGTTGGAGATACCTGGCATCTTTCATGTTCCTTTGAACTCTTTTTTAGCTCATTGCTAGCCTAATGGCTGCTAGGCTTTACTGTTACAGTTCAAAGCCTGATTTATGTTACCAATTAAAAATCACCTAAGAGCCATTGAAAACGAGACCTGTGGGCACATAAGTATGCAGTACAGGTCTATCCAACAGCTTTCCAGTTACAGCATCATGGGTTAACAGGTGATGTGAATACGTAACTTGACCGTGGAGATTACAGAAACAAGGGACACTGTGACCAGCACTACTAGTGAGTTGATTTTACACCAGGAATCCCCGCACTTTGCAGTGGTCAGGGGCTGACAATCTCGGAGCTAACAGGGCCATGCTGTGCTTCAAGGGGGACTGTAAGGCTGGGTGTACTGCAGTGCCTCACCAAACTGCAGAACTGTCTTCCCAGCGCCTCTGGCTCTTCAGCAGGGTTTGAAAGTGTCTGTATGACCTGGACACCCTCTGCCCTGTCTGCAGTACAAGCAGTAATGAACATTCATAGCTTGCTATGCCCCATTTAAGGTTGTAATAAGAGAGCAAACAACCCAGATTTCAGGGACGAGGAACAATAAAGGTATCATGGCAGTTTTCTCAGGAATAGGTGTTGCACTATTGGCTTGGCCACAGCAGCCTAGCCTGTCCAAATCTAAATGTTATTTTTTACACTAAACTTTTTAATTTTGACTTCCTCTTAATATATGTATATATATTGTTTATTCAAAAGCATGTTACAGCTTCTAGTGGGTTGAAGCAGGCAGTGGGGTATCTCTCTATTCATACATTTCTGCTTTTTAATAGGATCTATTCAGAGCAAGACAAAAGCCTGACTGAATGCTGGGAGAAATTTTGTATCGTGGAGTCATTTAAATGTGAACTAGGACATTCTCTGGACAATTACATAAAAATGGCAAGTGACTCTCTGTACAATAGTTGCTTTCAACATGACCCAAGGCCAAGACAGGCTTTTGACAGTTACATAATGCAGATGGGTCATGATCAGCCAACACAGAAATGTTCGGCATTGTGCAAAATGATAATCACATTTAGCGAAGTTGAAACCAAAAAGAAAAAAAACAGACTAAAAAACTTTAATTTTCAGTTTGCTGATCAGTTTCTAATTGATAATATTCAAATTCATATGTATTTATTTATAGTCTGAAAACTGAATGCTAATAGGAAGATTGGAAAAGGCTGAAATAAAGAATCTGGGAGGTCTTCAAGCTTTGATACACCTGCTTGCAAAAACATCTCTGATATATTGTAAATGGTTTATAAAACTACATAGTAGTGATTATATATGCTCTATCCGTATGAAAGTAATGTGTTTTTATTTAGAAATATTTTACTATGCCTCTAAAATAGCTGTACCTCTAAAATAGCTGTAACTAATTTAGTTACACAACTGAATTCCAGAATTCACAAATCCAAATAATGTAGCTTACTGCTAGTGTTCTGCTAGCTCTGCTTTTCTGAAAAAAAGAAAAAAAAAAGAAATACACTTCCATCACTAAAAACCACGCTGCAGCAGTTTGATTTTTCTCTCCTCCCAGTGGTAATAAGGTCTTAAACTAAATGGAATTCATAGAATCATAGAATCATGGCATGGTTTGTGTTGGAAGGGACCTTAAAGCTCATCCAGTTCCAACCCCTGCCACAGGCAGGGGAC
>NW_009923578.1:11908-12231 GCF_000696875.1 Nestor notabilis
GGGGTGGGGGCCAGCCACAGCTTCTCTGGGCAAACCTGTGCCAGCGACTCAGCATCCTCGCAGGGAAGAACTTCTGCCTAATATCTAATCTGTATCTACCCTCTTTCAGTTTAAAGCCATTCCCCCTTGTCCTGTCACTACATGCCCTTGTAAAAAGTCTCTCTCCAAGAGAATTGTGGCATTTCGGTGTACTTAATTTATACTAAGAAAGCCAAAGGCTTTTGCATCTTCCCAGTCCCCTTTTGCATCCCCCTTTTGCATCTTCCTACTTAGAAAAAAAATTGCACTAAAAAGCCTTATATATGTTATATATATAAATATAT
>NW_009923579.1:0-6763 GCF_000696875.1 Nestor notabilis
GGTCTGAGCAGCGCCGGGGGACAGACAGCTCGGGTTAGCCAGCTCGTCGTGCTCCTTGTCGTTCTCTTCTTGCACATCTCCGCATTCCTCCTCCCTGTTTCTGCCCGCCTTCTCCCGGAGCCCGAGCAGCTCTTCACGCTCCCTCTCCTTCGCCTTCCCCGGAGCTGGATCGTTACCGCCTCTCCCCCGTCTCGGCCCGACACAAAGCGCTGCGTGGACCTGCGGGCAGCTCAACCAGGGCGGAAAATTGGGTCGGACAAGATAGAAACCCATCATTTTCCAGCGGGCACAGACCGCCCCTGCCTCTACCTTTGATCAGATGGCTTGTTGAAAAGCTCAGAAATACGCAGCAGACCTCAGCTCTATCTCCCGATCTATAGAAATGCAACGTCGGATAATGGAAAGGTTCTTATTACATATACCGAGCTGAGATTTCTTTCCAAACAGGGAGGATTTCCGTACGTTTTTAAGGAACCCGTTCGCTGTGAAGCTGCACAGGAAAGCCCTGCGAAACCGAGGAGGCTGAGAGCGCAGCTTCCCAAGTAGAACACCAAGATGCTATCTATCTTTGATCGTCCTCCCCAATTGTGCTTAGCAATATACACGCATCGCAGTGCCATCTGCCCAGGGCCAGCAGCAAAACAAAAGTTTCACATGGCAGCACAAACATCCTCGGCGGCTCCTGCAGCCCGGCGAGAGCTGCTGAAAGCTTTTGTCTTTTTCGGACGAGAGATGTCAAATTGGGAGATGGTAAAAGCTCTGTAAGAACTCAGTAAACCTCTAAGGGATTTTTCCAAGTCCTCTTTCATTGCCTTATGCTTCACGGACACTCTACAAAGACCGCTAATAGTTCCATTTTAATGCTAAAAGTTGTGATTATCTGCTACTTCCAGTATAAATAAGCGCGATTTGATCAGTGTGCTAACGTACAACAGCCTCTGCTGCAGGTTCGGGGCTGGTCTTTGGGTGAACTAATTCAACTAGTACAGTGTGATTAACTCAGTTGAAGGAATAGTGCCAAGATAGACATGGAGAGAGCTATCTTTACATTAAGACTTATTTAGTTCCACTGAGGCTTTAATAGAAACCCAGAGCAACACAAGGACCTGGCATTTGCCATCAGAAAAATCACGTTCTTCCCTTCCCAGGCAGTGCAGTTTAACAGGGGCCAGGTCTGAGTAAAGAGGAGGTGAAACCTGTGGCTGACTGGGCTTTGGGAACACACCGTTTGCTAATTTTCAAGAATAAGTCGGGGTCAAATAAAGAACAGCACATGTTTTCGAGGCAGGCAACCAAAACAGATCAGGGAGATTTCTAGGCATTTTTTTGTTGTTGTTATTTTAGTGCTCTTCTGGTCACTGAACTCTTTTGTACACCCAGAATGACTTCCAATGAGAACAAGATGTTTGTCCTTTAACACCACATTACCAACAGAGGTCATTTGCTATTTTTTCAATGAATTATCCCTTTTATTTGTTTATTTCTTTGATCAGCTATAAATGAAAGTTATTCGTGTATATAAAACTGAAGTTTTTACTGTTGAAATTGAACTGTACATGTTTACTACAGGAAAAAATATCAACTCTTGTTTAACAAGACATTATACATCAATAAGCAAGAACCTTGTGGAGGATTTGCAATCACCTGGTCTATAAAAACAAGCAGGACAAATAACAGCAATTTATATGCAAAAGTAATGATTTAATGACTATAAGCAAGACAAAGCAATAAGAATTGTGCTTCTTTTGCAGACTGGAGACAATGAAATGTTTAACTACGATTTTCCCGTACAAACATGAAACAATATCCATATAGAATAAACACCCTCACAAATGTATAACTGATGGGTGATGAACACACACGAAGTTCGACCAAAGCAAAGCACAAACTGAAAAGTGTTCTGGGCTGTTCAGATTTTATGGTGGAAAAGTTCCTTCTACCGAGAAAAAAACCAAAACCAAAATACCCTTAGAAGCCTCTCATAAAACGCACCTATTTGCAGGCCATTAAAAAGGAGGCATTCTCCACGATTTATTTGAAATATTAAAGTACCTGTTAAATTTTAATGAAGTTAGTACTGTACCATATACATATATATCAAAACAAATTTAGATAAAATGCCTTCACCCAGCCAATTGCTGGTTCCGTAAAATTTATACCGAATAGTTTATGGCTTCTCTAATGATTCCATGTGCTTTTAAAAACACAGTCCCACCACACCAAATCATAAAAAGGTAATCAAACAGGTCAAAAACTTCCATGTCCATCAACTTTTTTTTTTTTTTACTTTTTTTTTTTCTCCCTACTGTTTTTTTTAATTCACTGCATCACTTCAGCATTTGGTAAAGTAAAAATATATCACTTGGAAAAGAAAAAAAAAAAGAAAAAAAAAGACAAAGCCAGTAAAATCCTTTCAAGATTGCCAATTGCCTCCCGGTTATATCAGAGACTCGAATGTGCTTTCCCAATACTGTAGCTCTCACACGCAAAGTGTTCCTTGCAGTGTGAGCAAAGCTCAAACAGGCGGCATCTGCAAGGGTCGAACCAGTTTAGAAATTTAACAACCATATCATGAGTGCATGAAACACAATATTTTCTTTATAGTATTTATAAATATATCATACAATACTGTTTCCTGTTATGTCATATACCAATATGGCATTGTACAATAAGCATAATGCCATCTGATTCTTACAAAAGCGAATCATTTAAACAAGTCAGTAAATAAAACGGTAATACCCGCTTTTAGGCATACAGATTGTAAAACTGAAGTTTACTTTTCTTTTGATCGGTTCTGCGCAGCAACAGAGGAGTAAAAGATGCAACATAAGAATCAAAATGGCTAATACGCAAAAATTGTTATTCACAGTGACATGGCTACATATATGCATTATTCTATGCATATTCTTTCCGTTTTGTTGGATTTCAAGATGAAAAAGCACTTGCTTTCTACAGGTTCACAAAACAGCATAAGAACAATAACAATCGAAGAGAACGCAATGGAGGAGTTAGTCTGGATTAACAAACTACTTCCCGGGATTTGGATCGACTTCTGGAGACTCCCAAGTCCAGATGATGGGGGACGGAAACAACTCCGCATCACTCAGAACAAGGTGAAGGTGTAACTTTTTGTTTGCTTCCCAATCCTCTGAAAACAATTTACATTTCAATCTTGCGTTTCCATTAACGTCCATCCTGAATGTCACCTAGTCCGCCTTTTATAGCCAAGTTCAGTGTCACTACAAAAGAAAGCAATTTGGACGAGAGTCACATGGATTAGCATCTATAAAGCTGTAATGGCATGGAGAGATCTATATAAAGGAGGGGCGGGGGTGGTAGCCTGGTTGGCACATCAACCAGATGAAGTGGCTGAGGAGCCATTTATCGATGTTTTCCGCGCTCTGTTGGTAAAGGAGGACTGGTGGTTACTGCTGGGGCTGCTGCTGGTGCCGTTCATGGTGCTGGAGATGTGGGGGAACTGGGGGTGAGGAGACTGGACCGGTGTACTGGGGCTGGGCAAACAGGAGGAGGTGGAGGGGATGCCTCCCGCTGGGCTGCTCGCCTTGTCGCTCCCAGAGTCACTTTCCAGCTCCCCGCTATTATTCAAGCCTTCCCTCTGGTGACTGATCTTCATCCTCTTGCAAGTAGGTCGGACCCGGTATTTCAGGGGGAGAGGCCCATTCTGCAAGGCAAAGGGCAGACCCTGGTAAGCACCCTCCCCGGGCCAGGCCCCGCATCCCCCAGGAGGAGGCACACTGGAGACAGATACTCACCCTCCTCCAGGTATAGATGTAGGCAATATCCATTAGGGTGTAGTAGTCCTTCAGAGGCTCCTCTTCGTACATCACATCAATCTGTTCAAGACATGAAACCGTGCATTAGGGAGCACCCAGGCATTTACCCCTGGCATATGAGCGCTCTGAGGTGAAAGCAGCCCCGCTGTTACATATGTCAGAAAGCTGGGGGGAAAATAAAGCTATACTAAACCCAGCAGGGAATAGGGAGTTTTCACATCTATTACATAGATATGAAGGAGCAATTTCTTGATAGCTAGATATTTACAGCATTAAGAAATTACAGAGTGTCACCAAACTGTCTGGATAGATATTTTAAAAATAATGTCAGTAATCCCATCAACATATTGCACACACCAGAAATACTTGCTGGAATTGGCTGCAATGAGAAAACAAGTGCTCACCAGCATCAGCAGGCTTAGAATAGCAAGGCTGGTTACAAAACCAAAAATCCCTCTTTCCCCATAGGTACCTGGAAAGTGTTGGGTATATCCATTTTACTCCGCAGGAACTTTCTTAGATGCATCACTGTCATTGCTGCTGGGCAGCGCAAGTATCTTTTGTCATTCACCTAATGGCATAGTAGAGAAAGTCAGTCTACTGAGATCAAGCCATTACTCCCACCAAAGGTGCATTCTCACATTTTACATAATCTGTTAGAAAAACGCACTTTATTTAATGATGAATTCTAATATAACAATTTCTGCTGCCTTAGAAGGAACAACAGAAAGGAGTGATAAATCAGGGTTCCAGATACAGTAACTTAAAATGCAACTAATTGTTTACCTAAAGATTTGTATGTAATACTAAATGCCTTTTCAGGATATACATGCATTACATAGTAATTTTAAAAATTAATATATCTATTAAAATACTATTTTATTGCAGAATTTGACAAAAAACATATTCTGCTTTAAAGTTAATACTGCAGGCATTTTTTATTTTACAAAGTTGCTTGCATATACAGCTGTATGAAGATGTTTTACCTCTTCTGTCCCTAGCGCCATGACAGGAGGTGTGCTTCTCATGTTCTAGATACACATACCTAGGTCTCTTTCTCAGCTCCAAACCTGCCCCAAAAATGTTTGTGTGTTATGTTTCCCCTAGAGTAAAGGAAAGTTATTTACCTCTTCCTTTGATTTTTCTTTCTCCTTATTTCCTTTCCGTTCCAGTCTGCGAGAAGAAATAAAACAATTACCACAAATAATAAATAGAGCTGCTCTCAGCCAGGTAAACATAAAATATTGCCATTCTGGAACTTGCCTATTCTGGTCAAAGAATTCAATGGATAAGCTTATTATCTCGTCGTCTGTTATAATTCTTTTGTCTTCGTCAGCCACTTCTCCCCTGTCTTCATTAGAGCCATTGGCAGCTGCGCAGAAATTTCCACAATAATTTACATTTTGAAATTCAAATCAGGAAGAATGGCAATTCTCAGTAACAAGAAAAAAAAAAAAAAAGAAGAAAAAAGATCTCCATAGTAAGATTATGAATTAAATCTACCTAACTGTTAAAACAAAAAACTTTTATCATGCTGGATTTACTTCTTAAAATCATGTCACGGTACATGACATCATTTGTAAGTCAAAAAGGAAAGAGCAAAGCATCTAGGTCAATGCTACGTTTATGGAAGTGCCAAACGAGAAGCTTTTACCATCAGCCGACGGATGAGCAGCATAAAAATCCCTTCTTCTTTTCATTTCATCTAGATGGAAAAGCATAGATTGTTCTTTTAGTATTTACTCTGTAACTCCTGGCATTGACAGAGGATAGCAGGTCTGGTTTAGCTTTTCTGATCTTGAGAAAAAGCCCGATTTAACTACTTACTTTTGAAAAGGCCTGGTACTAGCTTGTATACAATATCTTGGAGAGTTTTATCTGACCTGGAAAAAAAAAGAACAACCCCAAAACACAAAAGTAAGCAGGTGAAGGGATATTTTAGTCCAAGAAGCAGCTCCTCATTTATAATCCTTCAGAGCAATGAGGCATCTTCTACAAAGTGGGAGGCTAGTCATAAAAAGTTAACTTACAAGAGCTTGTAATCAAACTAACACTGCTCTAAATACCGCTATAAACCAAAACTCATCTCTGCTACCACAACTGAAAAAGAACTCTCTCGGACTGAAGGAAGGCCTTAAAAACTACGTCTCCTCCCTAAAACATAACGAGAGCAGAAAGTATCATTGACAGGAAAAATAGCTCTGAAGGGAAAAGCATGCTTTAAAGGCTTTTGCCTCTTAGCTTGGGAAGTTTCAGCAAGACTTTTCATGACTAGGGGCTATGGCAGGAGCAAAGCTTGTTTGGGAGACAGAGAAAGTGGAGGTAAAAACTGTCGAGTTGGTCCCCATGAGAATGGGGGAGAGGGCAGAGGCACTGCGTCAGTGCCTGGCGTATGCAAAAAAGGACCAACAAAAACTTTCTGACTCGCATCCAGAGAAATCTTCAATTTCAGTCAATAGCAACACTCCAAAGAGAGAGCATACACACGAGTTAGCTTGTAAATTGACAAGTCCTTTCAGATTTAAATCGCAGACAGAGAGATAACATCGACAGGACTACCGCTGGTCTGCCCATATAAAAGGGAGTAAGAGATGCGGGATGCACGTTGCATCTTCCTCCTACCTTATATTCAAAAGCGGTCGAGTTTTGTGAACTTGGACATCGCAGATGGGACAATACTTGCTGGTCTCCAAGTAACGTACGATACAGGTCTTACAGACTGCAAGTCAAACACGAAAGCAAGGGGTTTTTTTAGTGGTGGCCGAAGGTGCCGCTCAGCCGTGCATAGATCGAGGTGCGATTTTCTAAACTATGCAAGCTAGAGCAAATCGTCCATTGTCAGCAGCGCGCTGCTTAAGCTAAACAAATACCCAAATAAGCTGCAATTACCATGAAAAGGAGACGCTTAGAGTACATATATTATTACTTTAACAAAGACCGTAGGGCCGTCGTCAGAAAAAACGGCACCG